>NC_092037.1:84307944-84607944 GCF_003086295.3 Arachis hypogaea | reverse complement strand
TGGCATTTAATGCTTCTAATGTAGGAAATGCAATGGCTGAGTTGGGGAGGCTACTAATGTATGAAGCTTCAAGGGATTGGCTGGTTAGTTAAAAGGGCATAGCTCATGCCCTTGCCTTAAAAATTTATTTTCCCCATGCTTTAACTTTTTTGTATTTAAGATTTAACTTTAAACTAAAAAATTTAAGGCATTACATGTATGTAGACTCTAGAGGTGGTCAGGTTAAAGTGACATTCATTCTATAAATTATTTGAACATCTTCTATCAACATCTTCAAAATATTGCTTGAGCTATTTGTTTTGTTCTCGATGGATTCCTCACTCTCTGTCTAAGGTAGGACAAACAAATTCTTAGTATTCATGGGTTAGGATTATGGTGTGGGATTACTGGTAAAAGGCAGATGTGCCGGATATGAAGAAACTGAGTATAATTTAGGGCATGAATAAATTCGGATGCATGGATTTTTACTTTTCAAGTTAAAATAGGCAGCTGAGTCAGTTGCCATGAAACCATATATAAATTATGTGTTTCTTGTGTAAGAATTGATCACCATTTTAGGAATGTTAATGGCATTTATTAGAACCTTCACAGCATTTACCAACTTCAATTAATTAAGAAGAGTCTGAGCTAGCATCATGTGCAGGGTAGTTAGCCAGCTGTCAAGCGGTTATCACATTTTGGGTAGTTATAGGAGCTTTGCTACTGTAGAGTGCATGCCCTAATCATGCACCTTACTAGATGTATAAATACTTGGTTTAACTTCAATTCTTAATTCTAATAATCAATAACAGAAAATCATATTTGTCTCTATTTTCATTTCATTTTCCATGTTATAGTCGAGACTTTGGTATGATAAATTAGGTTTATTTGCAACTAACAACCAGAAATAGTAACCTTTCTGTGCTAATTTATTCAACCGGATACTCACCCTAAAGAAACTATTACTGCATTTAAATATAGATCTTAGAATAGATTATTTTTCAAGGATTTGGAACTAAATCCTTATCTTGCATTGAGACTCCAAATTAGGATAGATATATGATAAGCCCCTAAAGACACTTTCAAGCATATTCAGCATTAAAGTAAAACTTTTCATTTAGAAAAATAATTGCATACTAAACTAGAGTTGAAATGTTCTTTTTCTGTATAATGGCCCAATTACATCTCCTGGTTAAGGTAACACTGGATCTATGCCTATGAAATTACCAGAGTATTGGCTTTCAGAAACATAAAGCAATATTATGAATTCTTTAGAATACTGTATTCAGCATTATATTTTTGAGTTATCAAAAATCCAAAGGCAGATTGATTTTGAAGTCTATAGCTTTCTTAGTGCAAGTGCATCTGCACCATGCTTTCCCTAATACAGGAATCTAGTTGTGATGATGACTTGTATTAAATAGTTGTGCCTTTGATGTTATTTAAAATTCCCATTTAATAATCTTTCTACATTTATTACCACACTCAAGCATGTGGATTTTCATTTCTTTTTTCCTCTATGGTGCTTTAATTGTTTTTCAGCCTACGGTGGCTGGGGAGATTCAATCACCTATGGGTGTTGCTTCAGTGGAGTTCATTGATCCAAGAGAGCCTGTGGCCGTAAGTAGCATATTGCTTTCGATGTTTTTTCTATAATTGAAGTCCGCATGGTCTGACAATTATATTGTTATATTCATACTGAACTAAACTGATGTTATACCTTTTTCCCCCAATTTTTTTCCCCAGGTAATTCCAATCTTGAGAGCTGGTCTTGCTCTTGCCGAGCATGCGTCGTCGATCTTGCCTGCAACAAAAACATACCATCTAGGTCATGACAGATTCTTATTAGTACTTAATGAAATAATTGGATGCCTATGCTTGTTGTTGCTTATTATGTTATTTGAAACCTGGCATTGGAGGCAAATTGAAAAAGATAATTTAAGCAGGAAAAATCTGGTTTTGCATATTTGTATATTTCCACGTCTGATTCATTGAGATAAAATGATTACTTGTTTAAAGCTTGTGAATTTTGTTGATGCTCATTTTTAAAATTGCGATATGTATTCTCAATTCTTAAATTGAATAATAACTTCTTTTATTCCCCCTTTCATTTGCAAAAGGAATAAGCAGAAATGAGGAAACACTTCAGCCAACCATATATCTGAACAAGTAAGAAATTTATACTTGAAAGAGTAATATGTTTTATTACCCTTGTTTTTCCTTCACTTGTATGGGCGGCTTCTTGACCATTTCAGCGAGATTCATAAGGGCTGCCCTATTGTTTGACCTGGTTCTGTATCTTTTATTTATTTATTGAACTGTGAGTTGTGACATGTTGAGCTCCTTCATTTATGTATTCCTTCATGCAATTTTCAGGTTACCTGAGAAGTTTACAGAAGGATCTAAAGCATTTGTGGTTGATCCTATGCTGGCAACAGGTATGTATTCACTCATGTTTTGCGTTTTGATATCAGAAGATCAAGACTGAAACCTTTCTACTGCTGCCATTATCATACAAGGAATTTCTTCTTATTCATTTTGCTCAATAGGTTACAAGTACAAAAGAAAAACATTTCCCATTAATGAACCTATTACCTTGCTTTCCCGGTTCATATGATGCAATTTCGTTATTACACGTGTATGCTCTATACTATTCATGTAATCCTCAAAGCAACATTTTAAAAGCAGCTCATAATAACAGATATTAGGAGCTCAATGTTAAATATTTAGTAGAGATTCAGCCTGCCTCTTACACAGGCTGCATATGAATGTGATTTGGTTCGTCTCTTTGGCTTCAAAATTATTTTACTACATTGTTATATGTCGTAGGATATTAACCTGGCAGACAAGTAGAAATTTGGTATCAGCTTGTTTCTTTGCTTTCAGTTTAATTACTCTATAGGTGGCTTATAGCTTTACTACATTTTCAATTTGGTCATTGTGGTTTGAAAGTTTGTAATCAATTCCTTATATTATACAAAAATTTTCAATCAGATCCTTATAGTAAACACTTCTAATGAAAACCTATATTGCACAAATGCTTTTTGGATGAAAGCTCTATAATTTAAAACTTTGTAATCAAGTTCTTATGTTACACAATTATTTCAAAAAACTTGTGATTATCATTCAGTATGGAGACTAGGTCCCCAAATTTTTAAATTTGAGACATGATTGAAAAATGCTTGTAATATAGGAACAGGATTAGAAATGTTTAAGCTATAGGGACTTGATTGTAATTTATAAACCTTTAAACTATAGGACATAGGTAAACTATAGGTATCTAATTGAAAATTTAGTAAAACTATGAATCTGCAGAGTTAAACCTGAAAGTGATCATTGAGATTCACCATTTGCACCGAAAAGGTTCCCGAGATACCAATTGTATCGGAAACGTCCCCGAGATTGGAAAAAATGCACCATGTTAGTCCCTCACCTCCTTTCTGTCAATTTCCTCCAGTGTGGCACGTATATGCCAGGTCACTGACGGCATCGAGGAAATTGATGGAAAGGAGGTGGACGACTAACGTGGTGCAATTTTCCGATTTCGGAGATGTTTACAGTGCAGTTGGTTTGGGAACCTTTTCTATGCAAATGACAAATCTCAGGGACCACTTTGGGGTTTAACTCTGAATCTGCACAATAATTAACTTCTGTCTGTTTATTTCAAATGTTTACTAGTTACAAATTATTCAGAGACTGAATAATTTTTTTAATTTCAACGAATTATAACCACTGATTCTGGAGCCTGGGAGTGAATGTTATATTTTGGACACAGTAGTGCATTGTAAAATATCTACTGCACCAAAGTTATGTTGCATATGCTTGAAAATCTATTTACGCCATAAAGTGGTCAGGTTTTTTTTTTAATTATTATTATTGCTGAATTTCAGGTGGTACTATAGTGGCAGCCCTCAATCTATTAAAGGAACGTGGAGTAAGCAACAAGCACATTAAAGTGGTTAGCAACAATAATCTAGAATTATATTCCAATAATCCCATCATTGTTCAGTATCCAATAATCTGGTCTCTAGCTCTAGCAACAATAATAATAATGTTAAAACAGAGCTTCTGTTTATGCATTACCCTGTCCACATTATGCATGATATATATATATATATATATATATATATATATATATATATCCTAATTTATTAATGGAATGGATGACATTGCAGATCTCTGCTGTGGCTGCCCCTCCAGCCCTTCAAAAGCTTAGCGAGCAGTTTCCTGGGTACTCACATAACTGTGTTAACTTTCTTAATTTTGTTTTCCTCAAGCCTTTTGTTAAATCCACTCCCATCCAAAAGAATTGTCATTTTGGACAAAGTGGTAAATTACAAAATTTATGTATATCATTTTGTCCAAATTGACTGTTATCTTGAAATAGAAAATGCATGTACTTTCTAACTAAATCACCTTTTTATTTTTTCAGGCTTCATGTATATACTGGAATAATTGATCCTACAGTTAATGAAAAAGGGTTGGTGCCTCCCCACATCATAGATTTATAGTTGTTATGATTTTCATTACTTCATATTATTGAAACCTAGCTAGCTTTATATATTAATATCTACATGATTAATGTTTATAATTTCACTTGTCTAGGTTTATAATTCCTGGTCTTGGAGATGCTGGGGACCGCAGCTATGGCACTTAAACTACATGAAATGAACAAAAATACATATGTCCGTACCTGCTTCATTTCAATTTTTGAGGCACTATAATTTTCTTTCTTTTTTTTTCTTGATTTTTTATGGCTACTGGATTTCCAACATCATTTGATTGATTTGATCAGTAGCCCTCTTAGAGGCCTTTTTTCCTTTTAAAAAAGTTAGTTTTGATTTTAATTTTAAATTTTTAACAAAACAAAAAACTCTGAAAATTGGCTAGTGTCTATATTTTTGTATAATATGCTAGCGTTAGCGTTCTGGTCTTTGGTAGTAGTATCTATATAATTATTCAATTTGAAAAGTTTTTATTTATTTATTTTTCATTTTTACAGCTTTTACTTGTTTTTCCCCCTAAGCAACACTTTAATTTGTTTTAAATTATCCGTGACTAAGGGTTTGTTTTTATGAAGGTAATTTCATCCAAACCTATGAAGAGCTTCGCTTCTATTGTTGAAATTAAATTCGCATGTGTTACATGTCATGATATACTATCTTATAAGGCAATACATAATCACTAAAATTACTAGGTCGTTTTAAAAGATGATTTAACATTGCATATACTAATTCAAAGACCTATATGATAATATACTCCTGTATAATTATGTAACATCTTTTACATCAACCTCTATGCATCAGAATTAATTTATAATTCATTTAATTAGTGTTCACAGAGTTAACAGGGAGTTTAGTATCTTTATTTTATTTATTTTTTGGTCTGGGAATGGGTTTACCGAATTAGTATCTTCTTAAAATTGAAATAATAAATTTTCGATTTGGTTATGAGTTTTCTTCATATTGATTATTGTCTGTGTGTGTTTTACTGGATCTAGACTACCCGTATATGAATTTTACTGGGCTTTTACTATTTCTCATAAGCTGATAAACCTAAAGCCCTAAGGGATAAACTATTTATTTAATAAAAACTCAACACAATAAGCTAGAACAATATAAGAATAAGAAAAACAAACAGAAAAACCTAACCATCATTATCTCTGAACCGATTTGTGTATGATATGCGCTACACCTGATGTTTTGTGTTGTCTTCGAATTTTTTCCTATCAGGTATTCTAAATAATAATAATAAAAAAAAATTTAAACAAAAGAGCTCAACACAATAAGTGAAGCAAGAACAATAAATAAATAGAAAAATTAAAAAAAATTACAAAAAAATTCATCAATTATTTTTTGTGCTCTTCTTTCTTATAGTGTACTCCTGATTTTGTACTCATCTTCAACCACTTCGATCTTATTAAAACTCTGTCAATCCAATTGTAAGATCGGTAAACGAAAGAAAGTCCACCAGTTGCATATCTTTTTTTATCAATTCTTTCTAAAGCTTTATTAATCTGACAGCATCCTTTCTCCCCTCCACCTGCACAATCTCGTTGAAATCTCCTATAAAGGTTGACATAACTTTACAATATAACTCAATTTCTCTCACACAACAAATTTCTCTTCTCTTGTATGAACTTCATACACCACAGAAAGTATAATTGAAATTATTTTTAGCAAAACCCCTTCAACACACAACCAAAACTCCCCTTTATGACAACGACTCATTTTAAATATTATTTCATCCCAAATTAATAGTAAACCACTTGAGACACGCACCTTCTGACTCAACATATTCTCATCCCACAGCATTACTCTCCCGAATTCTTATTACATCAAATTCTGTCACTACCCGCCACTTAATCTCAAACAAGCCCAACGTATTCAACTTAAATTTTTTTCTTTAGGTTTTTGACCATGCTCAATATTCCATCATCCATTAACCCCCTACTATTTCAAGAACAAATTATTTTAATAAATTATTATACACCTTTTTTTTATTTTTGGGCCAGCAGTGTCTTGCTTTCTCTTTCTGTTTTACCAATCTTTTCTGAGCAATTTTTTCATTCTGTGCTTGGAGAATAGCCATAATATCATCTTCTTCATTGTATAAAATTGCACCTGGTTCCAATGCTAGGTCACAAATTTTTCTATTTTCAAGCATCTGCTCCTCCAAAATATTATTTATGTTTCCCTCACTTCCTTCATTCTTGTCTGAACCACCATCATCAACCACCCTCTTCCCAACTACTTCTTCATCATGTTCCGATAGCTCTCCCTGTCTCTTTGTCAACGTTGTTCCCTTTGTGCCGAAACCCATGCCACTATTATTCACAATGCCATCCCTATCACGCGTTTCTTCATCAACGTCTTCTGCACCATCATCATGAAAATACACACCCAACCCACCGGTTCCTCCATTCAATGTCACCGCCGGGAGAGTAGCGGCTTGGTTTTCTGCCACCAACTCTTCCTCAATCTTATGACCCAACATAGTTGGCGTCAGGGTTGCGCATTTTCCTTGCCACGTTGAAACTCCTTTGCCGTGGCAAGTCTTTAGCTTTTCTCCTTCAACACCGATTCGGTCTCCCTCGATCTTCTCCGCATCAGTTTCTAGCGCAAGTTTTGCAAATGCATCTTCCTGCACACTTGTCGTAGACCCTTCTCTAGCGTGCCCATCCCTATCGTGAAAACTGTGCTCTATTTCCATCAAGCCTGACTCAGTTTTTAGACCCAACCCAACATCACCGAACCGGTTGATTGAGAAAGCCGGGTCCAAAGATCATTCTCTATCTTTTTTGGACATCTTTGAATTGTTGGGCCTAGCACCAAGACTACAACGAACCTTCTTTTTCTTATTCCTTTTGCCCCTCCTTTCTAATCTATTAAAGTTACCTTCATAAATTCATGTTACTGTATCTTCAGAATCAGTTTCATAATTAATATGATCACATCCCACATAATCCGCTCTCCCTTCAATTCCTTCATAAATTGGTTAATATATTACCGTTTTTACCTGATTTTGTTTTGAATGATCATTAATCCACTCATTCAAAATAATTTTAGGAATTACCAACCTACCCCAGCAGCCTGGTCGTTGAAAACTGCCGATTTTGTAGTTTGTGCACTCCTTAAGTTCGTACCCACACACTTCCTTTCCGCAACTGTTCTTCGTTGTTCACAACTATAATCACTTTTTCATTAGCTTCTTCATAACAATTGAATCCAAAAGCCTCCCATCCCACTTCTTTCGCTAGCACATCAAATCCACTAATACCTATTGTGATATGGACCCATTTATTAATCGTATCCATGATACAAGTATCAATTTACACTCGTCCAACACTAAAAGACATGCATGATTCTGTCACTTTGTCACAACAGATTACTTCCCCCCAAAAAACTAAATGAACTACTTGCAATTCTCCTTTCTATTAGACACACTTGTCTAATTCTCAAAGTATTGATGGATTATATCTACAAAGGTCTAATATCTATCAGATTCACTTGTTAAGTAAATCATAGTCCAAAAACAAGCAATAAATATTTTTAATATTTTTATTATATAAAGTACAAATATTATTACTCTGATCAATAATACCTAATCTATACATTTTTTTTAGTATTGACTCTATTAACTACAACGAACTAAATGTTAAATAAACAATTCAATTATTGGTACACTATTCCTCTTCATATAATTCTGGTGAAGTTATAATTTATTATATCTTTCAAATTATTTTTGTTTGCCAAAGGTACACAAAAAAATTAGTAGAATAAATATTTTTTTTATCTATCAAATTTCTATATCACTCTATTCTCTCTATTTGATGTTAATTTAACTAGTTACAATATTTTATGAAATTGGTTTAAAAGTTCTAGTTTTCATTAGTATAATTCTCTCCTCTGTTAAAAATGTCATATCCACTCTAATTGATTCTAAAATTTACAATGTTTTATTATAGATTATTTTTGGTTTAAGACTGAGAACAACTTTAAAAATTTATCTTTTAAAGTACTACAATATAACCAAAAAATCACCCAAAATCAAATTCTTCTTCTATCTCTTATCTTCATAGACAATCTACTGATAATTTTATCTCTAACGTATTTTTTTTATTTTTTTTATTTTTTGCAGTTGGTAATATCCTTTTATAAACCACCTCTTGTAGGTAGTGATTGAGCTATTAGCATTTTATTTAGGTTCAAATTATTATATAAACACATATAAGGGATCAAACCTTTTTTCTATTTTTTTTAAAAAGAATTGAACCAAGATTGTTTAAGGAAATATATGTATGAGTAAACACTCAAAATTGATATCCAAACAAGTTTAAATCGAGTACTTTAGTCTCCAATGCATTTTTAATCTTTAGACATTTTTGAAAATATATGATATAAAAAATGTTATGTATATACAAAATTTTTTATTTATGACTTTGAACGAGGTATTTTGGTCTTGTGTCATCTTCAAATAATATCTCTCTAAAATTGTTGGGTATGTGAAAATGATTTCAATGCATGATTAAATCACTTTCTTTAAAAAGATATTTATTCTCATATTTAGTTATTATAAGGTTGATGATAATACTCTCATATGATACAATGAAATTAATGAATTTTTTAATTAGCAATAATAAAAATTCTTAACTCTCTTGAACAAAAAAATTAAAAGCACACTTTTTATTTTCTTTTGTTACATTTTACAAACAGTGGTGTTCATGCCCTTACCCAACACTAAGGCTCAGGACCAAATAAGATAAAAAGGTCCAATCCATAGATTGGCCTCCCCACGTAACCAACCTCCTCTAAAGAGGTCGATTCGGCACAAGCTCCACCCTAAGGAAGTCGGGAACGAGGGTTAGCTGAAAGATGACACTAATTCAAATAAGTAACTGCCCCTAAAATCTCTCAACCCACTTCCAGGAGCCATATCTCAACTTTCCTATGATAAAGGGACGGTTATCCTTCTTAAAAGTTGGAACTACTCCAACGGTGGTTATTGGTTCACCACTATAAATACACTGACACCCCTCAGGTATCCCTAAGTTCCAATATTCTCAAAACTTGCTTAAACTCTTGCTGACTTAGGCATCGGAGTGTCTTTGCAGGTATAACCCCCCATTCTCTCTCAGCACACAAGTCGGATGGAGGCTCCCAGACGCCAACCTAGTCAAAGGGCTCCCTCCTTTAGACGATTGGGCCAACCCAGTGAATCCAATCCACCAATCTCCGGTTACCCATCGTACATTGGCACCGTTGCCGGAGACCCGAGAGTTCAACCAGTAATGGCAGACAATTCCCCTGAAGATGGCCACACGGCGTCCGATTCTGAGCAAGAGAATCTGGGCATTGGAAACAACGACGCGGACATAACCCCCTACCAAGGGATAAACAACCAGCATAGAGAAGGTACCTCTGGGTTGAAGGACCCAAAGACAAATTCTTCTGAAGAGCGTGAATCAGGAAAAGAAGGACAGCCCCATGCAGCCGACTTCATGGGACTGTTCAACGGCCACCAAGGGCGCCTGGAGCAGCTGGAGTAGAAGTTAGAACGACAGCGAGAGGTAGAGAAGAACTTGAGAAATAAGATAGAGCGACGAAAAGAGCTAGAAGAAAAGCTCTTAAGACTGGAGTCCTCTCTCAAAAGTCGAAGCTCCTATAGCGACCGAGAAGATTCCCCCTTGGGAGGAGAAGACGCGTTTAGTGAGGAAAATCATGAGAGCTAAAGTTCCTAGGAACTTTAAGAGCCCTGATATGGACCTCTACGATAGAACCACTGATCCAAAGCATCACTTAAACAACTTCAAAAGTCGGATGTACTTGGCCGACGCTTCTGATGTTACTCGTTGCAAGGCTTTTCCGACCACCTTGACGAAAGCAGCGATGAAGTGGTTCGACAGTCCTCCCCCAAGTTCGATGTTCCGAGGGTTACCTGAAACTGTAGGTCGATCTCGGATGAGATCTTCTGTGTTGGTTGGAGCCGACGTGTCCGGCAGGTGCACGGCGGCCGGAGCTGGTGTGTTCGACTTGTTGGACTTGGTGGTGGTGCTGATCCTTCGTCCCCGTAGGGTGGGGGGTACCTGCAAGGGACTCCGATGCTTAAGTTAGCAAGGGTATTAAGCAGGTATTGAGTAGAATCAGAGTATGAGTTATACCTGGGTGCTCCAGTGTATTTATAATGGTGAGATGTGGCCTCTTGTGGATAAGATAAGTTAGTTATCTTATCTTTATCTTTATCTTATCTTTAAGTGAGGTCATCTTATCTTCAAGGGAACCGCCTTTATCTTTCTGGGCTTTGGCTGCCTTTAGATTGGGCTGTGTTCCTTCGTTTTGGGCCTGCTTTGGGCTCCTTTGGCGATTTGGCCGAGCTCTTTGAGAAGAGGTCGGGCATTTGGCCAAGATCTTTGAGAAGAGGTCGGATAGTCTGACCTGAAGAGGTCGGTCGGCTTGTCGCTAAACATCCTGGGTCGGACAGCTTGACCCAGGGTATGAACAGTGCCCCTGCTTGAGTTCGATCTTTCCATGAGATCATGCTTTTCAGAGCTTCGATCTCTTTGGAAGTCGTGCTCAAGCATCTGTCTGGTTTGTTTCTTCATTACTTTGCAATCTTTGTAGATTTTCTAGAGGTTTGGTACTTCACAGTCCAACCTCTTTTGAGTGGTAGCGTGGGTTTTCTACCCTTGCCTTCTGGATCACGCCTTGCTTTAAGTTTGTGTTGACAACCCTCTGCTTTGGCGAAGTTGTCCTTGTGGCTTGATATCCGGACTTTTAGTGATTTGTCCAATGACTTTTTTAGTGTTCTTTATGTAGAACCTTTTTTAGTCTCGGATGACGTTCGTAGCCCTGTTTGAGATTGTGCCTTCTTTGAGTGGAGTTGTATCCCTTTTGGCTGAGCATTTTTGAGCCTTAGGTTATTTTCGAACCTTTATGGCTTTGTTCTTTTTTGAGATCATACTTGCAAGTCTTCTTTAGCTGACGTCGACCTGTATGACTTTGCCCCTGCTTGAGTTCGATCTTTCTGTGAGATCGTGCTTTTCAGAGATTTGATCTCTTTGGCGAAGTCGTGCTTAAGCATCTTGTCTTCGGTCGATTTTGAGTAGTTTCTCCTTATGCAAGTCTGGTATTGCCCCTTTTACTTTGAGAGGTCTTTTCAGCCTTCTTCTGATTTGTTTGTCTTCATTGCTCGGGCTTTTTAGTCATAATCCAACAACTTTTTAGGTAGTGTTCCAATGTGGAACCTTTTTATAGTTTGTTTGGATAACTTTTTAGCTCTGTCTTTGAGACTGTGCTTTTCGCTTTTTAAGTAGTGTCTTTTTTCAAGACTTCGTACCTTATAGCAAAACACTCCTGGCCTTCCTCTGGCCGTTTGCGAGATGTCTTTGTCCATTTTTGTGGATCTTTGTAGAGTGTCGGTACTTTATTGTCCGACCTCTTTTGATCACTTCTGGTTTCGTCCACTTTCTGCTTGGTCGAGGTGGTCCTTGGGGCTAATTTGTCCGACGACTTTTTAGTGTTTTCGTAGAACACTTTTTAGTCATTCTGAATAGTTTTTGATAGCCTTGTCGTAGAGCCGTGGCTTTTTGGGCAGAGCTATGTCCGTTTTAGCGCACGTTTTTCGTTGGTCCGACTTCTTCTTGTCGGTCCAAGCTATAGCTTTCGTTGGTCCGACTTCTTCGTATCGGTCCAAGCTGTAGCTTTCGTTGGTCCGACTTCTTCTTGTCGGTCCAAGCTGTTGCTTTTGTTGGTCCGACTTCTTCTTCTCGGTCCAAGTTGCTATAACCCTCTTTTTTGGACCTCATTTGGGTCTCTTTTAGGGGTTACTTTTGTAGCTTTATAGTTTGGGCCGACTTCGTCATGTCAGACCCTGCTGAGTTGCTTGGTAATCCTCTTTCTTGGACCTTGTTCAGGTCTCTTTTAGGGATTATCTTTGTAGCTTTATATTTTGGGCCGACTTCGTCATGTCGGGCCCTGTCGAGTTATTTGGTAATCCTCATTTTTGGACTTTTGTTCAAGTCTCTTTCAGGGATTACCTTTGTAACTTTTTGTAGGAGTCCGACTTTATCATGTCGGTCTCTTCTGAGTTATGTCTGTAATCCTCTTTCTTGGACCTTTGTCAGGTCTCTTTCGGGGATTACTTTGATAACTTTTTAGTGGTAGGAGTCCAACTTGGTTATGTCGGTCTCCTTTAAGTTATTTTTTGTAGTCCTCTTTCTTGGATCTTTGTCAGATCTCTTTCAGGGACTACTTGTATAACTTTTTGTTTTGGGCTGACTTTGTTATGTCAGGCCCTTCTAAGTTAAAGTAATCCTCTTTAATAGGGTTGGCCAGACCTCTTTCCAGGGTTTACTTATAACTTGGGTTAACTTGGTTCGACTTCTTAACGTTCGACCAGTCCTTAAGTTATTATTTTAGCGATCCGTAAGACCTCGTCAGGTTCTTTTTTAGATCACTTTCGATAACTTCTTACATTATTCTGTGTTCATCTTTGCCGATTTGTAGAAAGTGGTTGTCATCTCTAGATCGTCCTTAGGGTGAATCGCGTTTTCACCTTTATCGGACGGTTGTCTTTATCGTGATCGTGTAGTGAAATTGTTTTTCACTTTTTGCAGATCTGTTGCTTTATAATCGGCGATGAACTCTGCTTTCACTTTTTTGCTGACCTTGTCAAAATCGGGCGATGAATTCTGGTTTCATCTTTCCCGACTTTTATCATGATCGGGCGGTGAATTTGGTTTTCACCCCGCCGACCTTGTTGTGATCCGGCAGTGAAATTTGCGTTTCAGATTAATGCGTCTTGGTATAGCAGTGAATTTTGTTTTCACTTTGTCGAAACTAAATGATGAATTCAGTTTTCATCGTGGTCGGGTGGTGAAGTTGGTTTTCACCTTGCCGACTTGTCGCTTTGTAATCGGACGATGAGTTTGGTTTTCATCTTGCCGACTTTGTCGTGATCGGGCGGTAATTTTGGTGTTTCACCTTGCCGACCTGCCGTAGTCGGGCGTCTTGGTAGGAAACTTTTTAGGGAATCTGCAATCTTTTAAACAATAATATAAAGATAAGAGTGTGTATATGTTAGTACTTACCTTTCTAGGTCGGGCAATCTTTTTGGATCTCGGCCTGGCGCCCTTTTTAGATTGCAGGCATGCCATGACCTTGGTAGCTCTTCGAGTTTGGACAGTCTGTAGTAACTTTTCCCCAGTTCTTCTGAACAACTTGGTATGGTCCTTTCTAGTTGGCTGCTAGCTTTCCTTCTCCAGGTCGAGTTGTTCTGATATCATTTCGGATTAGGATGAGGTTGTTGTTGGCAAAGCTTTGCTGTACTACCTTCTGATTGTATCTTGAGGCCATTCGACGTTTTAACGCCTCTTCCTTGATCGGAGGTCTCTCTCGGACTCTTGGAAGTAGGTCGAGTTCTTTCCTTTGGATTTGGGAGTTGACCTCTTCATTGTAGAAGATCATTCTGGGGGATCCTTCTTTGATCTCTACTGGGATCATTGCCTCCATTCCGTAAATCAATCGGAAGGGTGATTCCCTGTGGTGAAGTGTGGAGTTGTTCGATATGCCCATAGGACTTGTGGGAGCTCTTCAGCCCAAGCTCCCTTTGTGTCCTGTAGTCTCTGTTTTAACCTAGCTAGTATGACTTTGTTGGCAGCTTCTGCTTGTCCATTGGCTTGTGGGTGTTCTACGGATGTGAATTGGTGCCTGTAATAATGTTTTTGTACAAGAATTTCTGACTTCTTTGAGCAGTGGCATTAGCTAGGGGATCTGCCTCAATCCATTTTATGAACACCCCTACAATGAGGAACTTGACTTGTCCCAATCCTTGGGGAAATAGTCTGAGGAGGTCGAGTCCCCTCTTTGCGAACGGCCAAGGTGATGTTACACTGATGAGCTCCTCTGGTGGGGCAATGTGGAAGTTAGCATGCTTTTTGATGTAAAGCTTTGACTTTGTATTTGGGTTTTTGCTCCGTTGTTGCCTCCAAAGAGTGCCCCTGGATCTTCGTGTGAGTCCTGGGGTTTCCCTTTTACTGTTGTATCTGACACCTGATATTTTGCTGTTATTGTTCGAGTTGTTGCCTCGAGTTGTTTGGTAGTAACCCCATAGTTGACCTATGTCTTTGAGATGTATACTAAGATCCCGGACGGCATGTCTAATTGGCTGGATTCCATAGTTTTTTAATGCGTGTTACTGTGGCTGACCCTGAGTACATCCCTGAGATTGACTTGTTGTGGTCTTGTGATGTAGCCTGGATGAGGCTTCTGTTATTGCCCCCTGGTTTGGTGTTGGCTAGTTTTGAAAATGCATCAGCTCAGGCATTCTGCTCCCGAGGTATGTGTCAGACTTCATATTCCCCAAAATGTCCGAACTGTTTTCTATTTTTGTCCAGGGTCCCCTGAATTGTCCGAGGTATTTTTTGTGGTGGGATCCTCAGCTTGGTTGTTCCCTTCTATTTGTGGGGTGACTACTTGTGAGTCATTGGACATGGTAAGCTCCTACCTTCTTAGCTAGCCTTAAACCAGCCAGTAGTGCCTCGTATTCAGCTTGGTCATTTGGCTTGATTTGGCTTTCCTGATCGCTTTTCTATAATTACACCTGCACCACTCCCGGTTTTGTTTGAAGAGTCATCCATGTAGAGTTTCCATTTTGTAGGAGCTCCCAGGGTGTCAGTGTACTCTGTAATGAAGCCGGCCAAGTACTATGATTTGATGGTTGTCTGAGCTTTATGTCGAAGATCGATTTTGACTGCCCACTGTAGAATTCTTCCTGCTAAGTCTGTTTTCTTGTAGGATGCCTTCGATGGGCTGGTTGGTCCGAACTCTGATAGTGTGAGCTTGAAAGTATGGGTGGAGTCATCGAGAGGTGAGTATGGGGGCGTAGGCGAACTTTTCAATCTTTTGATAGTATAGTTCGGCCCCTTTGTAGAGCCTTGATGATGAAGTAGATGGGTTGTTATCCACTTTTGTCTTCTTTAACTAGTGATGAGGCTATTGCCCGACTTCCCACTACGAGGTATAATATGAGCTTTTCACTTTCCCTTGGTTGGGGAAGATTGGGTGGTTGCCCCAAGAACTTTTGAAATCTCGGAAGGCTTGTTTGCACCCCGTTGTCCTATTCAAACCTCTCTCCTTTCCTTAATATACCTCTTTGAGGTGTCCTTTGCGAGATGATTTAGAGATCCCTCCATGAACATGTCTCTCAGGGGTGTGAGGTGGACGTTCAACTCGTTCGACCTCTTTGGTGTGAGACGTTCGACTTGTCCAACCTCTTTGATGTGAGGTTGACCTTCAACTTGTCCGACCTCTTTGGTGTGAGGTGGACCTTCAATGCGTCCGACCTCTTTGGTGTGAGGTGGACCTTCAACTTTACCTGCCCTCTTTGGTGTGAGGTGGACCTTCAACTCGTCCGACCTCTTTGGTGTGAGGTGGACCTTCAACTCGTCCGACCTCTTTGGTGTGAGGTGGACTTTCAACAAGTCCGATCTCTTTTGTTTTTGGGCGAGTTGATGGGATCTTCTCAGTGTTGCATATTTCTCGGTAGACATCCACAACAGACACTCGAAGGGGGTGTAATTGTGGTATTTTCTAGACTTCTCTCCATGTTGATCTTCTTTTTTCTTGGACTCTTTATCCTTATCTCGAGAGGAGTAGGAATGTTCGGTTTTTGAGATCTCTCCTAGTCGAGAGTTTTCCTCCATATTGATGTACTTCTCTGCTCGTTCTTGTACCTTGTTTAGAGATGTTTGGGTGCTTCCTGGATATTGAGTGGCTAAAAGGTCTTTTTCGTAGACCATTGATGAGGCCTCTGATAGCTGCTTCTGTTGGCAGACTTTGTATGCCCATATACGTTTTGTTGAATATTTCCATGTTATTGCGAAGGCTCTCTCGATCTCCTTGCTTGATCCCTAATAGGCTCGGTGTGTGTTTGGCTTTGTCCTTCTGGATGGAGAATAACAGATTGCATCTGAGGCCTCCGTGAAATACATCCTGCTTCTGAAATTGCTAAGATGATGGCTTGGATCTGATGTGCCGTCGTACGGGGTCATGTCTGGAGCTTTGAAGTCCTTTGGGACCTTTAGCTTTCATGATCTCTTTGGTGAATGGATCTTGGTCCTTGCAAGAGCTATCCTCATAAGAGGATCGATTAGCTTTGGCCTTGAGATCGGCTTCGAGTTTTAGGAGTTTGTCCTCCAATTCCCGGCGTCGCTTTATCTCCCTTTGTAGGTCTTTCTCTTTTTCACGTCGATGTTGGGCTTCTTTCTCAAGTTTCTCCAATCGATTTTGAAGTGCTTCTATTACTCCTGGATTTGATGAATTTTTGTCTCCGTTGGTTTCTGGAGTATCTTTGAGTATCGTGTCCGCATTTTTATGCGGCGTTCTGTCTTCCAAACCTGAATCGTGGTCGTTGTCATGGTCATCGGCCATGTTAATGGGATGACTTCCAGGTTCCCCGGCAACGGCGCCAATGTTTCGAGGGTTACCTGAAACTGTAGGTCGATCTCGGATGAGATCTTCTGTGTTGGTCGGAGCCGACGTGTTCGGCAGGTGCACGGTGGCCGGAGCTGGTGTGTCCGACTTGTTGGACTTGGTGGTGGTGCTGATCCTTCGTCCCCAGAGGGTGGGGGTACCTGCAAGGGACTCCGATGCTTAAGTTAGCAAGGGTATTAAGCAGGTATTGAGTAGAATCAGACTATGAGTTATACCTGGGTGCTCCAGTGTATTTATAATGGTGAGATGTGGCCTCCTGTGGATAAGATAAGTTAGTTATCTTATCTTTATCTTTATCTTATCTTTAAGTGAGGTCATCTTATCTTCAAGGGAACCGCCTTTATCTTTCTGGGCTTTGGCTGCCTTTAGATTGGGCTGTGTTCCTTCGTTTTGGGCCTGCTTTGGGCTCCTTTGGCGATTTGGCCGAGCTCTTTGAGAAGAGGTCGGGCATTTGGCCGAGCTCTTTGAGAAGAGGTCGGTCGGCTTGTCGCTAAACATCCTGGGTCGGACAGCTTGACCTAGGGTATGAACAGTCGGTCACTAGCTTCGACGACCTCTCGCAAAAGTTCTTTATGCGATTCTCCATCTAGAAGGACAAAGTAAAGCACGCACTAAGCCTCCTGGGTGTAAAGCATGATGTCGGAGAACCCCTTAAGGGACTACATGGAAAGATTCAACAAGGCGTGCTTGGAGATCCAAGACCTGCCCACAGAGGCAGTAACTATAGGCCTAGTAAATGGATTCATAGAAGGTCCCTTTTCCAGTCCATATAAAAAAAGCACCCGACTTCCTTGAGTGATGTACAGGAAAGAGCCGAGAAGTACATCAACATGGAGGAAAACGTCAGACTACGAGAGCCGAACTGGCGACCTGGACACTCTCACTCATCGAAAGAAAAAGAAAGAGAGCCCAAGAAAAAAGAGAAAGTCGGCCCTGAAAGGCCTAGGAGATATCACTCCTACACTCCTCTAAGAGTTTTCCTGGTTGATGTATACAGGAAAATCTGCCATACTGAAAGGCTACCACCCCCTAGGCCTATCAAAAACAAAAAAAGGGGGAATCGTGGCGACTACTGTGAGTACCATAAGATATATGGTCACTCAATGAATGATTGTTACGACCTTAAAAATGTGATAGAAAATCTGACCAGAGAAGGTAAGCTTGATAGATATCTCATGAAAAGGTCGGATCATCATGAAAAAAAAAGTGAGACGACGAGGAACAAAGAGATCCACCACCACAGACCACGGAAAGACAGATACATATGATCTCGGGGGGTTCAGTGGAGGCGGCCTCACAAAGTCATCTCGCAAGAGGCACTTGAAGGAAGTCTACCAGGTCGGGGGCGAGTCTCCCGACCTTCCAACCATCTCATTCACACCAAAGAAGACGGACAATGGATCATTCCTGGACATGACGATCCAGTGGTGATAACCATGGTCCTTGCCAACACCTATCTTCACAGAACCCTGATAGATCAGGGGAGTTCAGCCGACATCCTTTTTAAACTAGCATTCGATAAGCTGGGGTTGGATGAAAAGGAGTTAAGGGCTTATTCCGACACCCTGTATGAACTGGGGGATACACCAATAAAACCACTGGAATTCATACCCCTCCACACAACTTTTGGAAAAGGGGCGAAATCCAAAACTCTGAGCATCGACTTCATAGTCGTCGATGTGGGATCCGCCTATAATGCTCTAACAGGCAGGACCACCCTAAATCGGTTCGGAGCAGTGGTGTCCACCCCCCACCTGTGCATGAAATTCCCAATGCCAGAAGGGATAGCAACTATCAGGGGAGATCAGAAACTGGCAAGGAAGTGCTACAACAAAAGCCTGAACCTAAAAAGAAAGGGCAAGGAAGTTCACACCATAGAGCTCGACGGAGTCAAAGCCAATGAAGAGCTACGGTCGCAACCAGGGGGAAAAATTGAAGAAGTACAGGTTGGAAAGGAGGAAGGAAAAAACACCAACATAGGGGCCAACCTAGGGGGAGACCTGAAACACAGGTTGATAAAGCTCCTATAAGATAATTCCGACCTCTTCACCTAGAAAGCTTCTGACATGCCAGGGATAGATCCCAAACTCATATCCCACAAGCTTTCAGTATACCTCGGATCGTGACCTGTACAGCAACAAAGACGGAAGCTCAGACCAGAACGGGCTCAAGTGGTCGAAGAGCAAGTACAAGCCCTCCTAGAAGCCGGCTTCATCAAAGAGGTCAAGTATCCGGCATGGCTGGCAAAGGTAGTGCTGGTCAAGAAGCAAAACGGCAAGTGGAGGATGTGTATTGACTATACTGACCTGAACAAGGCGTGTCCTAAAGACTCATACCCACTTCCCAGTACTGATACCCTAGTACATTCTAGCTCAGGGTACCAGTACTTATCATTTATGGACGCATACTCGGGATATGATCAAATCCCGATGTATAAGCTGGATCAAGAAAAAACATCCTTCATCACGCCCAGGGCAAACTATTGCTACGTGGTCATGCCTTTTGGATTAAAAATGCTGGAGCCACAAACCAAAAGCTGATGAATAAGGTGTTTGCTCCTCACCTTGGGAATTTAATGGAAGTCTATGTGGACGACATGCTAGTAAAAACTAAGGAGGAGACTGACCTCTTGACAGATCTCGCACAAGTCTTCAACACCATAAGGTTGCATGGGATGAGGTTGAATCCCGCAAAGTACACCTTCATGGTAGAGGCTAGAAAATTTTTGGGATCTATGCTGACACAAAGGGGGATTGAAGCAAATCCTGACAAGTGCAAAGCAATCCTAGAAATGAAAAGCCCGACTTGCCTAAAGGAGGTCCAACAGTTGAATGGCCGACTTGCTGCTCTCTCCAGGTTCTTGGTAGGATCAGCACTAAGATCCCTATCACTCTTCTCTCTACTAAGGAAAGGATGCCAGTTTGAATGGACTCTTGAGTGCGAAGAAGCATTCCAGGAGTTCAAAAGGTTTTTAAACCAACCTCCAATTCTGACCCAACCTATAGTCGGAGAAGAACTCGTCTTGTATTTGTCCGTAGCAGACAAAGCTATAGCATCAGCTCTAATACAGGAAGACGAGGTCGGACAGCATCCTGTATACTAGGGGTGTTCGCGGTGCGGTTTAGTTCGGTTTTTGAAGGAAAAGCCATCCGATCCGATCGTTTAATTAAGCTGCGGTTCGGTTTGGTTCGGTTTTTTTTCAAGGTCATCCGATCCAAACCAAACCAATTAAAATCGGTTTGGTTTGGTTCGGTTTGTTCAGTTTTTTCAATCAAATAAAAAAAATTCTACCATACTATTATGCAATGTCATAAGATTGAAATCAACAAGCCAAAATACACAATAGCTAACAAAGTCTTGATCTAATGAAATATAACGACAATAGAATTCAAATACGACAATTAAAGAAGTTTAATAGCTCAACAGCCAACACAACTGAAAATAAAAATAAATTGTCATTAAAGTAGAAGGCAAAGCAGTCGGAGATCTGATGCTTGTTGATTCATTCGGAATAGGAACTGGAGGCAATCCAGTGTCGCCCATATTCTCACTTGAACTGACGTCAAACTACATAAACAAGCAATAAAACAAACAATAAACAAATTAAACTAGCAATAAACAAATTAAACCAGCAAGGCAGCAATAAACCAGCCCTAAACCAGCTATAAACCAAACAAAATTTGCACTTGATATTACATATGATCTTATAAAGTTGTATGTCACTTTCACTAGAGATTCATTTTGCTTATCTGCTTGTTGAACTGGTAAACTAACCCAACATTTTAATTAGCCCATATATATAATATATTTATATAGGAAGATAAATAAGTAAATAAAATGTACACACAGAAGGAAAATATATATATAGTTAGCGGAATAGTGAAAATTAATTGATGTTTTTTTTTGTTTCAATGAAAATGAATTGATTAAGAGGGAATTGAAGGAACGTTATAAAGGGTTCATAGGAAAAATGGGAAGTCAAGAAAGTGTAGCTGAATTCAACAAAATTCAGAACCTTCTAAAATGTTCACATCCACGCCCACAAAACCTTCTGTTTAATTCATATACAATGCATGCTAGCTAACTGCATAATTAAATCATGGCTTCCACAACATTTAACTAAAAATGGCCTATTGATGATGGCCTAAGATAATTTTTAATAATTTCAGAATACCAACAAATTGGCACTTGATAATGTGAACAATAAACAATAAACAAGCTATAAACCAAGCAGAATTGGCACTTGATAATGTGAACAAGCAATGAACAAGCAAGGCAGCAATAAACAAGCAAGGATTGGCACTTGATAATGTGAACAAGCAATGAACAAATTAAACCAGCCCTGAACCAGCTATAAACCAAACAGAATTGGCACTTGATAATGTGAACAAGGAATGAACAAATTAAACCAGCAAGGCAGCAATAAACACTAAATAGAATTTGCAAATTGAACTTGGCAATGAACAAATTGAACTTGGCAAATTAAACACTAAACAGAACAAAACTTGATAATCTCAAATTAAACCAGCAATGAACCAAACAAGCAATGAACAAGCAATAAACCTTTATACCAACAAATTGAACTTGGCAATAAACAGCAATAAACCAAACAATAAACAAGCAAGGAACCAGAAATTGAAAGCCTCTATTTTAGAAGCCAAATTCAAAACTTTGATCCTACAAATAAATTGAAAAAAAAAACAACTCCAATCATTCACCTATATCTGAAGCAAAAGGCAAACTATTTACTATTTTCCCATTGTTTTGCCCTTTTCTGTATTCATGTGAACAAACTGAACATTGAACAAAGTCACAAACTGAATAAACTGAACAAACTGAACATTGAACAATAACCATTAACCAGCAAGCACCAAGCAGCAATACCAACAACAAGGCAAGAATGCATCAGTAAAGTTTACCTGAATAGATGGCTCGGACTCCATATGCACTTGAATCGGTGGCTGTGTGGGAGGCTTTCTGGGTGGAGGCGGCGAGGTCGGAGATGGTGAGGTGACCCTACAAAGCCCAGAAACGCTGCTGGGTGGAGGCTTTCTGGGTGGAGGCGGTGACGTCGGAGGTGGTGAGGTCGAAGGTCCTGTGGGTGGGTGGGTGGGTGACTGGGTATTCGTGTTCGCGGTGGGTGGGTGACTGCTGCCTTCAACTTTTCGAGTATCAAGGACAAGGAGTGAAGAAGGTGGGTGACTGCTGGCCGTTTGGGTGCGTGGGTGGTGGCTCCGATCTGGGGTTTGGGCGGCGGGGTTAGGTTTCCATGGGGGGAGGGGAGGGACTCGCGCAGCCTGTAAAGTGTAACCCATTTGGGGGGGTGGGGTTGGGGTAGTTTTAATTTTAGGGTTTTCTGAAGAACCGGTTCGGTTCGGTTTGGTTAGGGTTTTGGTGGCAAGAACCAAAAACCAAACTGAACCGCAGAAAAACCGCAAAACATCACTTTTTCGGTTTTTTCGGTTTTCGGTTAATTTGGTTTTCGGTTTTTTCGGTTCGGTCCATCGGTTTAGTTCGGTCCGGATCGGTTTTGAACACCCCTACTGTATACTTTACCAGCAAAGTTCTACAAGGCCCTGAACTAAAGTATCAAAAACTGGAGAAGTTTGCATATTCCTTAGTAGTAGCATCACGAAGGCCACGGCCTTATTTTCAAGCACACACAATAAGGGTACGAACGAACCAGCCCAGGAAGCAAATCCTACAGAGGACCGATATTGCGGGTAGAATGGTTCAATGGGCAATAGAGCTCTCCGAGTTTGACCTAAGGTACGAAACTCAGACAACAATAAAAGCCCAATGCCTCACCGACTTTGTGGCAGATTCAGGAGACCAAGAGGAAGAATCCACTACATGGAAGCTATATGTAGATAGATCCTCAAACAAAATAGGAAGCGGCACAAGCATAATATTGGTCAACAAGGGGGAAACGCAAATAGAAGTCTCCCTCAAATTTGAATTTTCGGTGTCCAATAATCAGGCAGAATATGAAGCCTTGATTGCAGGATTAAAGCTGGCAGAAGAAGTCGGTACAACAAAACTAGTGATATTCAGTGACTTTCAGGTGGTGACCTACCAAATAAATGGAGAGTATCAGGCCAAAGACCCCAATATGAAGAGGTACTTAGACAAAACACTGGAGTATCTTAGGCACTTCGCAGAAATCGAGGTCAAACACATAACTCGGGATCTCAACAACAGAGCAGATGCCCTCTCCAAGTTAGCGAGTACCAAGTCAGGGGGAAATAATAGAAGCCTGATCCAAGAAACTCTCCAAGAGCTCTCTGTGGTAAAAATAGAGGCCAAGCAAGATGTCTTTGAAATCTCTGGATTAGATCTCGGATGGATGAACCCCTTAGTCGAATACCTGAAATTCGACATCCTACCCAAGGAGAGAAAAGAGGCCAAGAAGATCCGGAGGGAAGCACAAAACTACACTTTAGTGAAAAACATTCTCTATAAAAGGGGAATACAACACCATTATTAAAGTGCGTCCCAATCTCAAGGACAATAGAAGTCTTAGAAGAGGTCCACAATGGTATCTATGGAAACCATCTCGGAGCTAGATCACTAGCCAGGAAAGTCATTCGAGCTGGGTTCTACTGGCTGACCTTGCAAAAAGATGCCACAGAATTCGTGAAGAAGTGCCAACCGTGCCAAATGTATGCAAAATTCCACGTCACTCCCCCCGAAGAGCTCATTAGTATAACTTCTCCATGGCCTTTCGCAAAATGGGGATTGGACTTGTTAGGACCATTTTCCCATGCGCTTGGACAAGTAAAATACCTAATAGGGGGTAGACTACTTCACGAAGAGGATCGAGGCAGAACCATTGGCCACCATCACCGCACAGAGAAGTCGGAAGTTTCTCTACAAAAATATTATCACAAGGTATGGAGTACCACACTCCATTACCATTGATAATGGTACTCAGTTCACTGACTCAACCTTCAGAAACCTAGTAGCCAGTATGAAGATCAAGCATCAGTTTACCTCGGTAGAACATCCGCAAGTAAATGGACAAGTCGAGGTAGCCAACAAAGTCATACTGGCATGGTTGAAGAAAAGGTTGCAAGATGCAAAGGGAGCCTGGGTTGAAGAACTCCCACAAGTACTATGGGCTTATTGGACTACACCTCAGTCTGCCACAGGAGAAACACCCTTCCGACTTACTTATGGCATAGAAGCCATGATACCAGTTGAAATCAACGAGCAAAGTCCAAGGGTGAGCTTCTACAATGAGGTTGGAAACATACGGGGGCACAAAAAAGTACTTGAGCTACTCCCTGAAGTCCTAGAACAAGTCCAGATAAGAGAGGTAGCGTTGAAACAGAGGATGACAAATAGATATAATAAAAAGGTCATTCGAAGAAGTTTCACCCCAGACGACTTGATTTTGATCAGAAACAACCTTGGAATCAACAAATCTAAGGATGGAAAGCTCGTTGCCAATTGGAAAGGACCATACAAAATTAGTGAGGTCTTAGGAAAGGGCTACTATAAGGTGACCGACTTAAACGGCACCGAGCTACCTAAGTCGTGACATGCTTGTAATATAAAAAGGTACTATAGTTGAGAGCGAACTCTACTCCCTGATGTACTCTTTTCCCAACTTCATGGTTTTTCCCAAAGAAAGGGTTTTCCTGAAGGGGGTTTTTAACGAGGTATCAAAGTGGGGACTAAGGGTCAACAAGTTGCCAAAACCCTTAGTAGCAAAAACTACCTTTGCGAATAAATAAAGATCTTTTTTTAATTTTTCCATATCTCTTTATAAAATTCCTTTTTTTAACATTATTTCTACGAAACGCGCCGACTTAAGCGTGACAAAGCGTAAAAATCCCATGAACCGACCTAGAAGGTCATCAGGATAAAACGACGAGGTACAAGTCGGTGTAAAGAGGTTATAAAAGTAGATCATGTAAAAACTCGAAAATCAGTCAACTTACAAGTCAGAAAAACCGAGAAAAGATGAAATACATCGCAAAAATAACCTAAGTTATGGAAACTCAATAAAAGAAAAATTGAGTACGAGGAATGCCAAAAAGAGATAAGAAAATCCATCAAAAATCAAAGGCAGAGGCTATCCCAAGTCTTTGAGAAGATTCAAAATAACTTAGACAAAAGACAGCCAACCTAGATAAAGGATTTTCAAAAAGCAAAAAAGATCAAAAGGGTTTTCCAAACAACCCTGAGCAGAAAGCATGCACGCGAAGATGTCCTAAAACCTTTATCCAAAAAAGGGTATTTTTAATATTTTGTTTACGGCCACAAAGGGTCAGAAAAATGTTTAGTACCAACCACTACAATAAAAAAAATATAAAATTGTCTAAAAAAAAGGGGACCCATAGGTCGGGCCCCCATATAGCCATATTCAATTACAGGAAAGAAGATCACCACCGCTAGGAGAAGGGCCATCACCACCAGGACCATCACCAGGGAGAGAAGCCGGAGTAGCACTAGGAGAGGATGGAGCAGACTGATCAAGACCCTTAGAAGGAACCCCTGAAAAACTCGAAAGATCCTCTGGTCGTGGAGGAGATTCTATTTTTCTTTGCCCCCGAGTCTTCAGGTCGGAATCCATCTCAGGTCGGGGAGGATAAACAATGGCCCCATCAACCACGATCTTGTCAGGGTCCAATAGAGAAAGATCCAGGTCGGGAGCAATAACCCCGACCTGTTCCTTGAAGATCCTCCATGCCTCCTCGGAACCTTCAGCTACAGAGTCCTCCAGCTCCTGGAAGGCCTCCCGACATCCCGGCAGCTCCTTCTTTAATTCCAGGTTCTCTCCGAAAAGCCTAATATAGTTCTGCTCTGTCTTTTCCTTGAAGCCCTCCACCATAGCACACTGGCCCATCAACCTCTTCTCCCTCTCCTGGAGACGATCCTTCTCCTCCTTCAACTCGGTGACCTCCTCTTTGAGCCTCTTCTCTTATTCCCGATATAAGAAAATTCTCCCCTCTAGCTCTTCAACCTTTTGGGAGGAACCCAAAGAGCCGATGAGAGTCTTTTAAAAAATATCAAGCAATTTGGTCCATACTCCAGCCGCACGGACGCTACCCTAGACCAGAATGTAAAGATGATTTTGAATGGAAGCATCATCCATACTTATTCGATTATGAGGATAGACGTGATTCCGAATGAATTGAGGCCCATTAAATTTAGCCTCACCATCAAAAGAAGAGCCAGATTCTGAAGTCTTGCACTTCTTCTTTTCTGGTTCAGGAGAAGATCGGGGCGGAGGAGAAGGAAGAGAAGAAGCAGAAGAGGATATCACAATAGGTTGGGAGGAGGTCCCCAAGTTGTGAGGAGGAGGAGGAGGGGGAGGAAGAGGAGGAAGAGTGCCAGTAGCCCTAGCAGCACTCACTCGGGCATGAGATCTCATCTTGGCATCTTAGACCCTCTGATAGGAGGAGCTGGAATTCTTCTTCATCATTTCTACAAAAACCATAAAGTAATAAAAGAATCAGCCTACAAGTCGGAGATAACAGTTCGAAAAGAAATCAGGTCGAAAGTAGCAAAATCAAAGCAACAATAAAGCTACCTAATTGAGTTTGTACAAAAGACAGTGACCCCTAAAGAAACTTTTTTGTATCAAGATAAGGGGCTCTTCCCCAAATCTCTCGGAAGAACCCCACAATAGCCTCCTCTACCTCGTCCAAATTATCCAGGTTATATTTCTCTACAGGAGAGGCCTCTAACCAGTACAGGAAAAAACGGGGAGAAGAATTTTCATCCAAGAAAAAGGGGTGGTGACCCTCCACGGCTTGAACTTTAAGAAAGAAATTTTTGAAGTCATGAAAAGATTCATCAAAAAGGGTAAAAACTCTTCAACCTTGAATGGCCCGGAAAGATACCCACTGCTGTTTATTATTTTGCCCACTGAAGGGCTTGGTCATATGAAAAAGAAAGAAGAAAATCTTCAAAGAAGTCAGAAAATCTAATGTGCGGCTAATGAATTGGTAAATTTTTATGAAACCCCAAGATTTTGGGGTGAAGCTGGGTAGGGGGCAACACGGCAATGAGATAAAATAGCTATCTCAAAATCGGAAAAAAGAAGAAAAGCACCCAGGCGGAAAAAAAGGCTCTCATACATAAAAAAGAAATGGGGGTCCGTATCAGAAGCCCTCCCAAAACAAACTCGGTCTTATGGACCTGGGGCAATCAATTCATATTTTGGCTCATCCTCATCAAAAGCACAGATCCTATGATGAGTACGCAACTCAGTAAGGTAGTCGGTATCTACCAGGAGACTCTCCCCAAGAACGGTGCCATCCACCCACAGTGAAAAAGACTCTAAAAAAGATATCTTTTTCTAAAAGGGTGACGAATCCTACAAAGAAAAAAAGGAAAAAGAATAAAAAACAGGGTCTCTAAAAGGCCTAAAGTAAGTTTCTCAATCAAACAGATCAGTCACTAGGCCTACAGTCAACGCTCCTCTAAACAAAAAACATGCAAATAAAGGCATTTGTAAAAGAAGAGAAGGAACAGGGACTGACCTTTCGCTTGCGAAGAAGGTAGACGTAACGAACAAACAAAGCACTCGAAGAAGGAATGAGTTTTTTTTCGTTCGAACAGAGAGTGCAAGTGAGAAAGTTTTCAGAAACGAAACAAGGAAAGAGAGGAAAAAGTATTTATAAACACGCTAGGGGTATAACAGTAAAACGACGTAATCATTTAAGAGATGCGCCATTACCAACGTAACTGCTCCCCGCGTGTAAATGCTAAGCCTATGAAGAGACGCGACATTTGATTAGACGCGACGGTTGAAGAATTTGAATCACGTCGATTTTTGAAAAATGACGTCGGTTCCTCACCAAGTCGGCTACAAGCCCGAGTTCAAATACTCGAGCCCAACTCATAAGTGAAAGAGCTTGGACTCGAGTATGGCCACTGTTCATACCCTGACCCAACATTAAGGCCCAAGACCAAATAAGATAAAAAGGCCCAATCCATAGATTGGCCTCCCCACGTAACCGACCTTCTCCAAAGAGGTCGGATTCGGCACAAGCTCTACCCTAAGGAAGTCGGGAACGAGAGTTAGCTGGCAGATGACACTTATTCAAATAAGTAACTGCCCCTAAAATCTCTCAACCTACTTCCAGGAGTCATATCTCAACTTTCCTAAGATAAAGGGACGGTTATCCTCCTTAAAAGGTGGAACTACTCCAACGGTGGTTATTGGTTCACCACTATAAATACACTGACACCCCTCAGGTATCCCTAAGTTCTAATATTCTCAAAACTTGCTTAGACTCTTGCTGACTTAGGCATCGGAGTGTCTTTGCAGGTACCCCCCTCCCATTTTCTTTCACGCACACAAGTCGGATGGAAGCTCCCAGACGCCAATAATCTAGTCAAAAGGCTTTCTCCTTTAGATGATTGGGCCAACCCAGTAAATCTAGTCCACCAATCTCCAGTTACTCATCATAACAAGTGGGTTAATAATATATATATATATATATATATATATATATATATATATATATATATATATATATATATATATGTATATTACGTAGCTATTTAATGGCTGTGACTTTTTAATGAGTTCTAACTTTAACAAACATGTCTTATTAATGTACAAGTTATTTTCTTTATGAAATACAATTAAAAATATCTTGTCAAATAATACAATAGTTCAATACACAAAGTATTACCATTATTGCTTGTATCACACTAAACAATTAATAACCATTAATTACTTCATTATTATTAAAAATAATATTAATAATAATGTTATAAATTTGTAAATACTCTTCAATTTTTCAGTACAGAAATTTTCATTAGCCAAAAAATTGATAGTAAAGATTAATATTGGTATGAATATACATAGTACATTTGTATAATCAGAAGAAGAAAAATTTTTACAAGTATTTGTATTTGATTTCTATTGTTTAAATAAAATTTTAAATATAAAAATAAATAAATTATTATATATTATTTTATTATTTTTGTTGCGTGTTATGAACGTTTAATAGTTTTTCATTTATTTGTTATAGTGTATCATTCATATTTCTTAAATGTAGTATCAACCAATAATAATAATAATAATAATAATAATAATAATAATAATAATAATAATAATAATTTGCTAGTTTATACTTGTTTTCCATTATGTATATTGTATTTTAATATATTTAGGAAAGATGCCGGTAGAGTAAGTGGAGTATATATGAGTTCTATATTTTCCTGTGAATAGGTAAATGATGAGGTGTGACTTTTAAAACGTGCGAATTTTGTTAAAGCGTGGAGTGCTAAAATAGATTTAAGGTTAAGAAGGAAATCAACCTTGAAAAAAAAAGAAATTTGAAAATTTGTTTCTTGGCTAATGGCTAAGAATCTTTGGTTACTCCGTGAATGGCTAATTGGCTGCCTATATATATGAAGCCCCAAAGTTGTAAGTTGAGAACATGCATGTGTCATGACTCATGTGATGGATGAAATACCGCAGAGAATACGAGACTCCCATTCACAAAAGCAAAACTTGGTGTTCATGATCATCTATATATATTGTAATTAATTTTTTTTTTGGTCCAATTTTATGTATTCTTTTAGATGAAACAATTTTTGTCCACTATTAAAGCTTTCTATTTAATTATAAATTTATAATACAGAGCATAATTTTTTATTCTAAATTTTATTTATGTCAATGCTCAAATTTGAGATTGCTTAATAATAATAATAATAATATATCGGTAAGATTAGGGAAAAAAAAAAAACAGTCAGAACTTATCTTATTTAATGTTCATTAATTGTCGTAATAATTAATTAATACTAAATAAAGTAAGTTAGAATTGTTTTTAACTAATTTTTTTTTGTTATCAAATAAATAATATATATATCATGATAATATCTTTTTTGCTGTCTAATTATTTTTACCACTTTTAGTTACCTGTATAATTATATTCATTTGATTGCAATTTGCTGGCTACCTTTACAACTTTTTTACACAATAATCACTTTTATATTTTTAAAACTATTTTTTTTCGGTTAAACAAAAGATCAGAAACATGACCTGTTCGTTTCTATGTTTTTAAAACTATTTTATTAAAAAAAATCGTTCATTTTTATCCCTAAAATTGTGACTTGATGGGCTTGACGTAAAAAAGATATCAAGAATATGTAACTTTCTTGTATCTTGAAGGTTAGTTGATATTATCCTATACAAAGGCATAATAAACCAAATAAATGGGGTAATAAAAAAAAGGTTGGAAATAATATGTGACTTAAGGAAAGAACACTAGTCTTCGTGTATTATACGGCCATCTCTTTCCAAATACTACTACAACTCTTCTTATATGTCTCCTTCACAAAAAAGCAAATTCAATTGACTCAATCATCAGCATATATTATTGTTTTAAATCTATGAAGCATAGATTAGAGGTGGGAAACGGGATTAAACCCGTCGGGTCGGTTTACATAATTTGTCAAAAAAAAAGTGGATCGGACTGAAAAATTAAAACCGTTAAATAGCAAAAATTTATCTAATTCACACCGTTAAAACTATTGCGGGTTTTGGCGTAGTGAAACAGGCTTTTTCGTTGGATTTAGTATTTTTTCAATAAGAAAGTATTTTTGTAATTTTTTTTTGTCAAAATCCAATTTCTCCCAACCTAACTTATAAGAGAATGAAGATGAAAATTGAGTGTTTTGAATTATGTTTATTTTGCTTTGAAGACAATATTTATAATTATGTTTTGGATTATTTTATTTTATTCTGGAAACAATATTTATAATTATATTTTAGATGAAAATTTGGTTTATAATTATATTTATTAGATATTTATAATTTCAAACACTTTAATGTTTGTGAATATAAAAAGGAGAGTGCTAGGTAAACAATAATTATTTTAAACAACATGAACAACCACCAATCAAATAAAGATACATTACACCCTAATTTAATACTACTAATTTGAATTTACTCTTTTAACCTTATTAATTCACATTGTTCACACATTGTTTAAAAATGTTGTTAGTTACCTATATTTTTCCATATAAAAATTATAATTTTTTTATGCCTTTAGAAATTATAAATTTATTAAAATGATTGTAAAATTATATATATTATTTAATAATTAATAGTAAAAACAAAAAAAAAAGAAAAATTTAGCAGGCTTAACCCGTCAGCCCGCAGCCCGCAGTTAAGCAGAACGGGTGAGATTTTAGGACCACTTCACTAGGTAGGGTGGGGCGGGGCAAATTTTCAGCGGACGGAACGGACTTCTCCACTTGCCACCCCTAACATAAATACAAAACATGATAAAATATAAGATGTGTGAACACGTAAATTTTAATTTTTTATACTATACATAAACATCACATATATATATATATATATATATATAATATAAATAAATTTTTATATAAATTATAATAATATTTTAATATTTTATCCATAAAAAGTATATTATATATTTTAAATTTTTTAATTTTTTTTAATGATATAAATTATTTAAAATGATTTTTTGTGTTAATAAATAATAATATATATTATTTTTAAATTTATTTTAAAAATATAAATTAAAAATAAAATTGGACATAATTGATATATAATAAGTATTTAGGTGTGTCTAAATATATCTAAAAAAATATTTTTTATTTTTTATTAAGATACAAAAAATACATGTATTAGACAAGTATTTACAAAATGCCAAATATAAAATGTGTTCGAAATATAAATACAGCAAAAAAAATTTAGGAGCTAGCTAGCAACTTTATTAAATTTTAGTTAGCATATAACTAATAAAAAAAAGTGAGTAATCTCACACTATTGAATAAAATTTTACACTATTAAAAATATTATTAATGACTACTTAATAACTACAAATCATAAATTACTGTCTCTAACATTCCCATACAGCCATTCAAAAAATATACGTACTTCATCATTTTAAATTGAGTTGCATTTGCAACTGTTACAATTGAAATTCTTTTCTTTTATTCTAAAAATGGTACGTAAGTGTATTTTTGTAATAAAATAATTTTAAAATTAATTTGAGATGATTTCAAGTGAATTAAAATAAATTGAAATGGAAATGAATTAGTTTTTGGAATCAATGTAAAATAAAAGTTTGTTTTGTTGACTAAATAGAAGTTCATTTAATTTACATATTAACACAATAACACTTATGTTTGTATTACAATTTAATAAGAAATTATTTTATTTGAATTTATGATTTTCTATTCCTATCCTTAATTTATCACATAATTTTCTATCACCGCCAATAATTTTCAGTTGCCGGAGACTATAACTTGCCTGCCTGACCCTTTTAAGTGGGTAACCAGATTGCCACTGACCCTCTACCATTTCTTCGTCTCTTAAAAACTTTTTTTTATTAATATTGTTAGAGAATTATTAGAATCAATTTAGATCAATTAGTATCGTCTATATTTATATAGTATATCTGTACATTAATTGTAGGATTCTATGTCTTTATTACTTTGATTCATTTAACACCTATAAATACCTCTTATATATTGTACCTTTTATCACAACTCAATAATACATTTTTCATATTATTCTCTCAGTCTCTTGTTTCTATTATGGTATCAAGAGCTTAGGTCTTTTTTTTAATGAATATTAGTTCATAGCCCCTTTGTTTTTCCTTTTCGGCAGTGTTCTTTGGCGTCTTTTTTCATTCTCTTTTCGACGCTTTGGTTCGTCACCCCCATAACCATCTTATTCGTCTTGTCGCCGTGATTTCAACGCAATGAGAACTGCCGCCAGACGCGCCTCCACGTGCCGCCGAAAGACGCTGTCACGACCAAGTTGATCTTCCTTCCAGATTCCACCCGTGCCTCTTTGCTCGCAAATTTCTCTCTATTTCCGACGTTTTAGTTCGTCACCTCTGGCATCATCGTGTTCTTCTCTCCGTCAGCTTTCCAACGCCGCCAAGATCGCCGCCAGAAGCCCCCGGACGCGCCGCCACTCGCTGCTGGAAGTTCGTTGTCCACCTCCATTGTTCCTCCTCCAGAAGCTTCAGCAACCGTTAGATCTCAGCACTGATCGGACGTTTCTCCCGCTGCCACGTGTCACCCGAAGCTTCTTGTTTGATCCGCGCGCCCCGGCCCGACCCGCGCGCGACCCGGACCGACCCGACTTTGACCCGCGTCCAGCTCCTGCCAGCGTGTCTCTCCTGCTCCTCTCCGGTGCTGCCATGTGTCTTCACTCCTCTGACGTGGCGCTGACGTCACTGCTGATGTGGCGCTGACGTGGCGGACAAGTGGGTCCCTCCCTAAGATTTTTTGGTGAGCTCTTTCCGATTCTGCACTCCGATTTCTCATTTTCTTCTCTGAAATTGCCGTTTTCTCTCCTCTCTTTGATCTTTGTGACTGCTATCATGGAAATAGGGGTGTTCGCGGTGCGGTTTGGTTCAGTTTTTGAAGGAAAAGCCATCCGATTCGATCGTTTAATTAAGCTGCGGTTCGGTTTGGTTCGGTTTTTTTCAAGGTTATTCGATCCAAACCAAACCAATTAAAATTGGTTTGGTTTGGTTCGGTTTGTTCGGTTTTTTCAATCAAATAAAAAAAATTCTACCATACTATTATGCAATGTCATAAGATTGAAATCAACAAGCCAAAATACACAATAGCTAACAAAGTCTTGATCTAATGAAATATAACGACAATAGAATTCAAATACGACAATTAAAGAAGTTTAATAGCTCAACAATCAACACAACTGAAAATAAATAAATTGTCATTAAAGCAAAAGGCAAAGCAGTCGGAGATCTGATGCTTGTTGATTCATTCGGAATAGGAACTGGAGGCAATCCAGTGTCGCCCATATTCTCACTTGAACTGACGTCAAACTACATAAACAAGCAATAAAACAAACAATAAACAAATTAAACCAGAAATGAACAAATTAAACCAGCAAGGCAGCAATAAACCAGCCCTAAACCAGCTATAAACCAAACAGAATTTGCACTTGATATTACATACGATCTTATAAAGTTGTATGTCACTTTCACTAGAGATTCATTTTGCTTATCTGCTTGTTGAACTGGTAAACTAACCCAACATTTTAATTAGCCCATATATATAATATACTTATATAGGAAGATAAATAAGTAAATAAAATGTACACACAGAAGGAAAATATATATAGTTAGCGGAATAGTGAAAATTAATTGATGTTTTTTTTTTTTTGGTTTCAATGAAAATGAATTGATTAAGAGGGAATTGAAGGAACGTTATAAAGGGTTCATAGGAAAAATGGAAAGTCAAGAAAGTGTAGCTGAATTCAACAAAATTCAGAACCTTCTAAAATGTTCACATCCACGCCCACAAAACCTTCTGTTTAATTCATATACAATGCATGCTAGCTAACTGCATAATTAAATCATGGCTTCCACAACATTTAACCAAACATGGCCTATTGATGATGGTCTAAGATAATTTTTAATAATTTCAGAATACCAACAAATTGGCACTTGATAATGTGAACAATAAACAATAAACAAGCTATAAACCAAGCAGAATTGGCACTTGATAATGTGAACAAGCAATGAACAAGCAAGGCAGCAATAAACAAGCAAGGATTGACACTTGATAATGTGAACAAGCAATGAACAAATTAAACCAGCCCTGAACCAGCTATAAACCAAACAGAATTGGCACTTGATAATGTGAACAATGAATGAACAAATTAAACCAGCAAGGCAGCAATAAACACTAAACAGAATTTGCAAATTGAACTTGGCAATGAACAAATTGAACTTGGCAAATTAAACACTAAACAGAACAAAACTTGATAATCTCAAATTAAACCAGCAATGAACCAAACAAGCAATGAACAAGCAATAAACCTTTATACCAACAAATTGAACTTGGCAATAAACAGCAATAAACCAAACAATAAACAAGCAAGGAACCAGAAACTGAAAGCCTCTATTTTAGAAGCCAAATTCAAAACTTTGATCCTACAAATAAATTGAAAAAAAACAACTCCAATCATTCACCTATATCTGAAGCAAAAGGCAAACTATTTACTATTTTCCCATTGTTTTGCCCGTTTCTGTATTCATGTGAACAAACTGAACATTGAACAAAGTCACAAACTGAACAAACTGAACAAACTGAACATTGAACAATAACCATTAACCAGCAAGCACCAAGCAGCAATACCAACAACAAGGCAAGAATAGTAAAGTTTACCTGAATAGATGGCTCGGGCTCCATATGCACTTGAATCGGTGGCTGTGTGGGAGGCTTTCTGGGTGGAGGCGGCGAGGTCGGAGGTGGTGAGGTGACCCTACAAAACCCAGAAACGCTGCTGGGTGGAGGCGGTGACGTCGGAGGTGGTGAGGTCGGAGGTCCTATGGGTGGGTGGGTGGGTGACTGGGTATTCGTGTTCGCGGTGGGTGGGTGACTGCTGCCTTCGACTTTTCGAGTATCAAGGACAAGGAGTGAAGAAGGTGGGTGACTGCTGGAAGTTTGGGTGCGTGGGTGCGTGGGTGGTGGCTCCGATCTGGGGTTTGGGCGGCGGGGTTAGGTTTCCATGGGGGGAGGGGAGGGACTCGCACAGCCTGTAAAGTGTAACGCGTTTGGGGGGGTAAGGTTGGGGTAGTTTTAATTTTAGGGTTTTCTGAAGAACCGGTTCGGTTCGGTTTGGTTAGGGTTTTGGTGGCAAGAACCGAAAACCGAACCGAACCGTAGAAAAACCGCAAAACATCACTTTTTCAGTTTTTTCGGTTTTCGGTTAATTCGGTTTTTGGTTTTTTCAGTTCGGTCCATCGGTTTAGTTCGGTCCAGATCGGTTTTGAACACCCCCACATGGAAAAGTCAGATGTTTTTGCTGCCACCGACAGAAAGGGTAAATTCTGTCGAAACTGTAACCGTTCTGGGCATCTCTTCCGCGACTGTCCTTCTGTTGAATGTCGCACATGCCACCAGAAAGGTCATCTTAGCTACCATTGTTCACAGCTGTTCTGCCGTTACTGCAAGCTCTCGGTACATTTAATTGCTGCCTGTCCTACTCGCCCACCATGTCCTAGTCCACTCAACACGTCTTCTGTCTCTCTTTCTGATATTGCATCTCTTCTTCAGCGTCTTCTCTCTGTTTCTGGTAATACCCCTGCTGCTTTTTCCACCTCTCCAGGTAATTCTAAATGGTACTTTGACTCGGGTTGTTTTAATCACATGTCTCCGTTGCGTAATATTTTCTCGTCCATGGCTACCATTACAAATGGACCGTCTGTCAATACTGCAAATGGCTCCCTCTTGCACGCAACACTCAAGGGTTCTATATCCCAGTCGACTCTTAATCTTCCTGATACTTATTATATTCCCAAATTAAACTTCAATCTTATTTCTGTTGGTCAACTTGTTGATCTGGGTTTTGAAGTCACTTTTTCTGTTTCTGGTTGTCATGTACAGGATCCTCGGACGGGACAAATCATCAGGACTGGACGTAAGGTTGGAAGGTTGTTTGAACTCGAGAATCTTCATATTCCTCCTGTACCAAATCTCTGTGCTGCTTCTTCTCCCTCTACCCTCCACTTATGGCATCAGCGTCTTGCCCACACCTCCCTAGGAAAACTGCGTCCTCTTGTCTCTTAGGGGTTTTAGGTCAGGTTCCAAATGAATCTTTTGATTGCATTTCTTGTCAAACTGTCAAACAACCTGCTTTATCTTTTCACAATAATTCATCTCTTGCTTGCTCTCCTTTTGATCTCATCCACTCTGATGTTTGGGGCCCCGCTCCCACTGCCTCTATGGGCGGAGCTTGATACTTTATCATTTTCATTTATGATTATTCCCGTTTTACTTGGGTTTATTTGATGACTAATCGCCATGAGTTACCTCAGATCTATATCAACTTTGCTACTATGATTAAAACTCAGTTTTCCAAGGTCATTAAGGTTTTCCGACGTGATAATGCTATGGAATACCGTGATTCCAAACTCTTAGCCTTTCTTGTAGAACATGGTACTTTGTCTGAGTTTTCTTGTCCTGGTACATCTCAACAAAATGGTAGAGCTGAACGCAAACACCGTCACATTCTTGACTCCGTCCGTGCAATGCTCCTTTCTTCTTCGTGTCCTGAGCGTACTTGGGGTGAAGCTGTTCTTACTGCTGTCATATTATCAATAGACTCCCTTCTTTTGTTCTTGGTAATGTTACTCCCTTTGAGCATCTTTATCATACCTCCCCAGATTATAGTTCTCTTCGAGTTTTCGGTTGTGTATGTTTTGTCCTTCTTCAGCCTCATGAACATAGTAAACTTGAACCTCGGGCTCGTATGTGTTGTTTTCTTGGTTATGGCACTGAACACAAGGGTTATTGTTGTTGGGATCCTCTCTCTAAACGTATTCATATATCTCGTCATATTGTCTTCTGGGAGCACCACATGTTTTCTCGATTCTCATCCTTTGAGTCGATTCCTACTACTCAGTCACCTTTGTTTACTAACCCCAATGTTGATCTTTTTCCTAGTGATGATTCTACAGGTTCTATCTTGAGTGACCCTCCACAGCCTCCTGTTCCTCCGCCTTCTCCATCTCCCGATGATTCCAGACCGGACGATGATCCTGCTCCTACCGTCATGCCTCCTCCTCCCGCTCGTTCTTCTAGGGTAAGGAATCCACCTCCTCATCTTCTTGATTGCCATTGCTTTTCTACTATTCTTCATCAACATGAACCTAAGACATTCAGAGAAGCCTCCTCAAACCCAAATTGGCAACAAGCAATGCAAGAAGAATTACAGGCACTTGAAAAAGCACACACTTGGGATCTGGTTGATCCTTCTTCTGATCAGAACGTTGTGGGCAGTAGATGGGTATACAAGATCAAGACTTGCTCTGATGGCTCTATTGACCGTTATAAGGCCCGCTTGGTTGCTCAAGGTTGTATGCAAGAGTATGGTATTGATTATGAAGAGACTTTTGCCCCTATCGCTCGTCTTACGTCTATTAGAGCTCTTCTTGCCATTGCCGCGGTTAAAAAGGTCTCTCAGTCAGATGGATGTGAAGAATGCATTTCTTAATGGGGATTTGAAAAAGAAAGTCTATATGAAACCACCTCCGGGATATCCTTGTCCTTCTAATAAGGTTTGTCTCCTTCGCAAGGCACTTTATGGACTTAAGCAAGCTCTTCATGAATGGTTTGACAAGTTCAGCACTACCATATGCGGTCTTGGTTTTACTTCTAGCCCTCATGAGAATGCGCTCTTCATTCGTAAAAGCGAACGTGGAGTTGTTCTTCTACTTTTGTATGTTGATGACATGATCATTACTGGGGATGATGTTGATGGTATTTCTGATCTCAAGGCCTCACTTCACCGTACCTTTGAGATGAAAGATCTTGGTTCTCTCAGCTATTTTCTTGGTCTCGAGGTCATCTCCACCGATGATGGCATCTATCTCTCTCAGGCTAAGTATGCTTCAGATCTTCTTGCTCGCGCTGGGATTACAGATAGTCGCACTGAGTCTACTCCTCTTGAGCCTAATGTTCGATTTACCCCTATGGATGGCACTGTTTTGGATAATCGGACTCTCTATCGACAGTTAGTTGACAGTCTCGTTTACTTGACTGTCACCCGACCAGACATCGCCTATCCGGTTCATGTACTTAGCTAGTTCCTGTCAGCTCCTTGTACTACTCATTATGCGGCAGTTCTACGCATTCTTCGCTACATCAAAGGCACTCTATTTCATGACCTTTATTTTTCTGCCCATTCCTCTTTGTCTCTTCAGGCTTACTCCGATGCTGATTGGGCTGGTGATCCCACTGATCGTCGTTCTACTACTGGTTACTGTTTGCTTCTTGGCGACGCTCTCATTTCTTGGCATGCTAAGAAGCAAACGTTCACTGCTCGCTCAAGCACAGAAGCTGAGTACCGTGCCCTCGCTGACACTACTGCTGAAGTTGTCTCGGTTCGTTGGCTTCTCGAAGATTTGGGTGCTCCTCAGTCGTCCCCTACTGATGTTTTTTATAATAACTGCAGTGCTATTCAGATTGCCCATAATGATGTGTTTCATGAACGCACCAAACACATTGAGATTGATTGTCACTTTGTTCGGCAACGTATCCTTATTGATGCTATTCGTCTCATTGTTTTTGGAACACTAGATCAGACTACTGATATATTCACGAAGGCTCATCACCCAACTCGTTTCCAGACTTTGTTATCCAAACTCAAGTTGGTATCCTTAACTCCCACTTGAGTTTGAGGGGGGATGTTAGAGAATTATTAGAATCAATTTAGATCAATTAGTATCGTCTATATTTATATAGTATATCTGTACATTAATTGTAGGATTCTAAGTCTTTATTACTTTGATTCATTTAGCACCTATAAATACCTCTTATATATTATACCTTTGATCACAACTCAATAATACACTTTTCATATTATTCTCTCAGTCTCTTGTTTCTATCAAATATTTAAAGGGTAAAAATATCTTTTTATTTTTTTTAGCATATTAAATTATTTTTTAACCAAATCTTTTTAAAAAATAAATAAATTTGAATTTAGTTATATTGTAAATTTATGAAATGTATAAATTAAATCAATTCATATTTTGTATATATTCCAAATAAAAAAAAACTTTATTTTTGAATTATATTGAATCAATTGTAATTTCAAAAATTTTCAAACATACCCTAACTCCACGTTGTGATAATATTTTAATTTGCGTAATCATGTTGTATGTGTGATAATAAACTATAGTAACCAATGTGACAAAAAATACAGTGACCGATGCATGTGATAATATTTTATTAAATTAAATGATTCACACTAATTTAAAAACTATAATACTAATCGTAATATTAGTATATTCATAACTTAATATCCTGACGCAAAACATACACGTCTAAAAACGATGTATATGATGCATGTAATCTGAAGAAATTTTTTATGAATATTAAAATAGAAATCAATAATAATATGATGCATGAACACAAGTTACACAACACTTCTCCAACTTAATAATTTAGTCATCAATAATTGCCCAACAATGATTTGCTATTTGTATAATGATATTATTGTCGCGAATCAAAAGAGAGATGACCACTTAACCCAATTTAGGATTACATAAAATGAATATTTTTTTATTCTAAATTTAGACTTTGGAATCTATTTAAAAGTCACGTTTGATGTTTATTACTAGCGAGATGCAATGATAATTGATAAAATTCTTTTTTATATTCTGAAAAATGTTGACTACATATTTTAAAAGAGATAGAACCTTGCAATAAAAATATTTAATTTTACACAAATAATTAATTATATATTACTATATAAGTCAAAATAATTAATTTTTCAATTTATTATTTAAAAAATGATCTAAAGACATAAAATTTAAATAAATAATCATTAATGTATTAAAATTAAACTCTAAAAGTTATTTAAAAATTAAAATAAATAAACAAATAAATATTAATATGAACTATAAATATTATAAAAAAAAGATAAAATATTAAACTGGTCCTCTATATTTGGGTGTAATTCTGTTTTGTTTCTTAAAGTTTAAAGTGTCCTATTTGAATCTAAAAAAGTTTCATTTAACTTTAATGTAATGTAGTCTCATCATAAAGTCAAAATTAAATAATTAATAAAATGTCCTACATAACAGTAGTATAAGAACAAAATTGATAATTTAAAAAATAAATACAATATCTAAAGAGACAAAATCAACTGTGAATACATCAATATATTTATTTATTATTCTTCTTAGTTCTATAAAACATATTTCATTTAAATATCACATTAATAGCTTTAAAAGAACAAATATAATTACATGAATGAACAAATATAATTATATGAATGTGTAAAATATTTTTTATAATTAAAAATTAAACTCTTTTGTAATCAAGATCAACGACTAAATCTATTAAAACATGGGTATTCTAGGAACATTTAAATTCTTCCATTACTATATTATAATTGTTGATGTTATTAACTTCTTTTGGCTAATCATGCAACATGCATCAACTTCCCATTTGGATATTTATAGTGTGGCCATGTGGCGCGTGGAATCATTTGCTTGCAAAATTGGTCAAATTAAAACGCAAAGATAAGCCAATCATAAACACTGCACTCTCAAATCAGATTCCACCTCGTGTGCTAAAACGACGTACTCTCCACTGTCGTAAACGACGCACCGAAAACGACACATGTTGGCCATGTGGCTTCTGGAATTACCATGAAACGCAAAGCACCAAACACTGGCAACGTACCAATCACGTGTCATGATATTACACGTGGTGGCCAAAAAGCATGGGAGTTTTATGAAATATCTATCTGGGCCGTTGGATTTTGTGTCCCACATGTCGTTTGATGACGTGGCCAGAATCTAACGGAGGTGATGGAAGTTGCCAAGGTGTTTTGCGTTTGATGAGTCAGATGTCCTAAGAGAAATCAAAGATATTTTATTCCAAGTATGAATTTGGGGAGTACATATTTGATATTTATACAACCAATTTGGTACACATGCAAAACATACACTACATAATTAGTATGTGCTTTATACTAAGTATCAATAATCTCTTCTTATCTTGCTTAACTAACCCTCATAAAAATAAAGAAGATAACTATTTGCTTCTCCAAATAAGGCATAATATAAATAGGGGAGCTCCCTATACACTCATAAGTTTAATAATCTTACCTGCACATTAAATCCCTCCAATTTGAAAATTGGAATCCTTTTGTAAGAAGTATCACCTCAGTCAATCAAATAAGTTTAAGCCAAAAGACTCGATCAATTTAGGTTGGTCGAATGGTTAGTTTACTCGTCTGCTTAAATAAATATTGAGGATTTGAATCTCGTTTTGTGCATGCAATAACTCATTGATTAGCAGTTAACCCTTAAATGGAGCTCAGACTAATTTAAAAATTTGTTAAAAATTGTTCAGTCAGCCATTTATTCACTTAAATAAATTGAGTTTTATATCTAAAAATTTTTTCTAAAAAATGAGACGTTAAACAAACTTAATCTGATTAACTAGGAAAATAACGGGTTAAATAGGTTAATTTGTAGATTAAATAAGTCTGCTTTTTTTATATTTTAAAAAAAAATTAGTATCTTTTCTTTAATTTTTATACTATCTAATTTAAAGATCTTATCCACCAATTAAAATTTTTTGTTTTAAGTTTTTTTTTTCAAAAATAACTATTTTGTTAAAAAGAAATTTGGAATTTAATACTGAATTTTTTAACAAATTAAAAAAAATGGATCAGCCGCATAAACTGTTGAGCTGTTATAAACAGTTCGAATTAAAAAATTTAAAACTTATAAATAAATAAAAAATAAATAGATCAACTCGTATATCACAAACTTAAACAGATCCACCTAAACAATTCAGATTACCTCAAAGTCTTTAAACTTTTCAACCAAATAAATTTATCGTTTCAGAAAGACTCTTGAGCGAAATAGCAAATGTCGATCGGTTAAATTTATATAATATCGAGTGATTTTTGATAAATTGATTTGACTTGTATCCAAATGAAAGATTATTTTACAAACAATTATGGAGTGAGGGGGTGTTTTGATCATTCCTATGGATTTTATATTAGTGATAGATGTCACTTAATATTTCCATAATCTATTGTTTATTTGGTCTTCATATTATATTGCCCATATTTATTAGATAAAGAAACAAAGTAGAATAAAAACCGTGTTTACTGTTTAGTATATTAAAGTCGGTAGAAGAGAAGCAGAAACAACAAAATGTTTAGGAAACGCACATGCATCTGAGATACCATCATGTCAAATCATTATATAAGAAAATTGCAAACCTAATATCCTTCGTATGATTCGCATCTAAATTCCTTGCACTGGAACCCCAATCTTTTTGCAAGATAATCAGCTCAACTATGATGCAGACATGTAGTTTTTTTTTTTTTTCTCTTTTATTTTTGGTTTTTAGTTATCCGTCTCAAAAACATATATTAAAATAAAAATATTAGACAACTAAATATTTTTTAATCAAATCCAACTCAATCAAATTTATATACGTATATTTTTTTTATAAATTTTTTTTCTTCTACTCCCTTCTCCTTTTTTTTATTATCATACTCATTGTTATCACTTCATTTTTTTTTTCTCTTCTTCTTTTTTTTTTTTCATTATCATCATTATCATGCTTCTCTTTTTCCTTCTCCTTTTTCTTCTCCTTTTATTCTTTCTTCTCTTTCTGCACAATTCTTTTTCAATGTTATCGTTATCGTTATTGTCATCGTCTTTTTCTTCTAAAAAAAATAAAAAAAAGTTATAACATTTTGTTGCACAAATCTTTTTCAACATCGTTATTGTCCTTTTCTTAAAAAAAAAACTACAACATTCTATTTTATATGTTACATTTTAAAAATTTTAGTATTAAAATTAAAAAAATTATGTCGCAATTAAACATTTTTCGTATTAATTTTCTATTTGACATTTTTTCCAAATAACAGCAATTCTTCCTCCTCTTTATTTTCACAAATTTTTTTGTTTCACATTTACATAATTTTTATTGTTGTAATCTTTAATAAGAAGAATAAAAACAAAAAAAAACAAAAAAACAAAAACTAGACAAAGAAAAAGAAACAATTATGCAACATTTTATTTTATTTTATATTTTGGTTTATCTTTTTTAATAATTAACACAAAATTTTTTTTAGAGAAATACATAATTTTATAAAAAAAAATACAAAAATTATGCACGAATAAAAAAAAAGAAAAATAAGAAGTAAAAAAAACTGCACAATAAGTCTAGAATTTTAAAAAATTTTGATGTCAAAACTAAAAAATTTATATGTCACGGTTAAACAATTTCGGTATTATTTTTTACATAAAAAAGAAACATGTGACTTCATGACTATATTTATAAACAATTTTTGTTGGATTTAGACTAATTTAATTAAACTAAAATGATAAAAAAAATACTTAAATATATAACAAGGCTGATATTAAAATTATTATTAAACTATTAATATAATATTTTAATTTTTATTTTAATAAATACATAATAAATATATTAAAATTTTAAATTTTAAATTTTTTATAAATTTTAATTAATAATCATAATAGATGTCTTTATTATAATATATTTTTTTAAAATACATGTCAGTTAAATTCATATTCTTATTAATAATGGATTTGAGTTTTTAAAATTGTATTTAAAAATTATTTTTATCCAACCATAACAATATAATAAAACTATGCAATTTCTCTATATGTAAAGTTTGTTTACATACGATTTAAATTCACACATTCGTTTAAGAAATTGCTCTTTATTTCAATCTAGGTAAATAACTATAGAGAAATTCTCCACATACAAGCATTTTTTATACAAGTCTTTACAAGTGCACCTTCTTCTTCTTCTTGCGCACGTTCTTCTTCTTCTTCTTCTTTTTCTTTTCTTTCGTTTCTTGCCTTCTCTTTCTCTTTCTTCAACCATTACTGCATGTTTTCACTGCACTGCACGTTCTTCTTCTTCTTCCTCTTCTTCTTCTTCTTTTCTTTCGTTTCTTGCATTCTCTTTTTTCTTCTTCATTTACGTGCTTTTCTCTCTATTTTCTTTCTTCGTTATTCTCGATTTTCATTGTTTTTTGACATCAAGTTCTGAAATCGTTTCTGAAGAAGAAAAAGTAGCAGAAGATGAGGAGGAGAAAGAGAAAGAGTTCTGAATTATGCATAAGGTGTACTTCAACGAATTTTGGGTATATTTCTTAAATCCTTTGAGTGTAGTTTTTGTAATTCTTTGGGTGTATTTCTGTAATCTTTTGGGTATATTTCTATAATCGTTTGGGTGAATTTCTGTAACCGTTTGGGTGTATTTCTGTAATCTTTTGAGTGTATTTCTGTAATCGTTTGGGTGTATTTCTGAAGTTCCATTATCTTCAAATTTGGCAAAAAACTCGTTTTCATGGAGGAAGAAGAAGAAGAGTTGTTTATAATGCATGGTGAGTAGCGCGCTTTGGAAACAGGAAGTGGTTGAATAATGTGCGTTTATTTACTCTTAAATGTGGAAGTGTAATGCATGTTTTTTGTTGGGTTTGTACCAACTTGTAAGACTTGTAAGCCCAAAAAACTTGTATGTGTAACAGGTCTCATAACTATATTAAAGTTTTAAATTTCTTTCTTTTTTGATATTACCTTTAGAAGACTAACCACGTATTGATATTCATCGAATTTGAATAGTGTGGTTGACCGGAAGGAATTCATTATTCATTCTTTTATTTTTGACTTTGACAATAAAAAAAACTACAAGATTTTATGCCAATAACTCTCCGTCTCTCATACCCATCGAGGATTATTGAAGAATGCTATTTTGATAAAGACATTCAAAATATCATTTTTTTAAGATGTTTACATGTATCATAATATTATTGAACATTTTTATTAAATTAGTTAATAATTTATTTTTTAATAAGTCAGAATAAAATTAGTTTATTATAGTAACAATAATAAATCTAATTGTATGTATTATAATTATTAGACCTCATGTTTAAATTTTTTTATAAAAAGACAAATATATCCTTGATTTTTGTTTAAAAAAAAACATGATCTAGTGGGTTAAGTAAATTGATCAGTTCGACCAGATTTGATAACAATTGAGTTTATTATTATTGTTATAAAAAAATCAATTTTATTCTAATTTGTTAAGAAATTCAAAAATAACCGATTCATTAATATGTCCAATAATAATGTGACACATAAGTGTTTTTTTATAAAAAGACGTTTTATGCGTCTTTATAAGAGCATCTTCGAATTATAAGAGATCCGACAATAGCAACAATTTGTTAGCTGTTATTTTTAAATTTATTACTATTTGCCAATTTTGTGATGGTTAAGACAGTAATTAAAAAAATAACAAGCAAATAAAAATGTGCTGCTGCGATTTAACAGAAGAAATTAAATCGTCAAAAAATCGAAAAAATATACCTAGAGCTAAAAAGAAAACAAAATGTAAAACTAAATAAGAAACGATTTCATTTTCATACTCCAATTAGCTGAGGAAGGGTTCCCTACGAACTTTTCATCAAGTGGGAATTATAGCTTTCTCCTTCTCTGCCTCTTTACTTCACAATCTTTCGTTCTTTGCCTTCTTACTTGTTGCTTTTCTGACAGTATGCCGATCTAAGAGGCCTACTCCTTCTTCATCGGTATTCGACTTTGAAGTTGACACGGTGCTTGTCTGCTTCCTTTGTTCCACCAAATTTTTTTGCCACTTCCTCTCCTAAGATGTGCCTAGATTGATTATACTATAGCTGTGTAAGATTCTTGTCACCATTGCTTCCAGCTTCTGACGTTGTCATCCCATTGCCATGATTATTGAGAGTCGGGTAGTGTATATGGTCGGATGAAATCAGATTTGTTTTAGTTCATATCTATCCTAAATACATACTGGATCTATTTTTTAGACCATATCCAACTCTAGACCCAATGAAACTTATACGTATTTGGGTCACAATTATACCGAGTTAAAAATGGTGACTTATTAAAACTAATTAATTTTTCAGCAAAAAGTTAATTTTTTTTAGATTCAACAATAATCAACAATAGATATTTCCAAATTCTAATTAGATTATAATCAGCAACACATCTAATTCAATAAAAAAATCAAAACTAACTAATTCTTTTTAGATTCAACAATAATCAGCAATATTCAATTTGCTGGTAATTAGAACAAGAATCAGAACACCAAAATACTATTACTAATTAAATTTTTTCCAAAAAAAAAGAAACTATCATCACTGGTAATAAAAAATCAGAACAATAATCAACTCCCCTAATCAAAAGTTCCAATAATCAAAATCCTTAATCAAAGAATAGAGGTAAGAAAAGAGAAGAAGACGACCAGAGAAGAGAGCAGGGCAGAGTTGGCAGGGCTAACAGAGCAGAGGTGGTGGCTTCTAGTGGCTGACTGATGGTGGCAGAGATAAAAAAAACGACCGCAGACAGTAGAGAAATGTCGTCGCACTTTGCTTAGGGTCATCGTCAGTCGTCACCGAAAAACATCAAATAGAGGAGCTTCTCCATGGGCCAAGGTGACTCTGAGGCTGGTGAGTGGTGACGGTGGTTGGTGAAAAACAGAGAGAATGCTGAGAGGAAAAGGGTGGCACCGTCGCCGCTATGCGTGAGGGGACAAGGGTGCGTGGCTCAATGGCCACGTGCTGAGGAAAGAAGATCGATTTCAGGCTTCAGGGTTGTGCCTCAGCCTCACTAGTTGCCTTCAATCTTTACTGTGCATTGCGTGAATGCGTGCCCTAAGGCTAAGTTTGTTTTATGTGTGTATTAAGATATAGACATTGAGATATAGACATAAAATATTTGTGTTTCTGTATGCTATTTGGATATGATAGACATGATATTAGTATAATGTCTAATATTATATTTGGTTTATAAAGAACAAGACATTACATAATTAAAATGACCATTTTGTCCTCTTAATTTAAATTAAGAAAGATAATAATTAAAAAGCCGACCTATTAATAATTTGATAAACAATTTTATTAACATATTCATAAGCAATTTGAACAACATTTTTATCACTAGTTTTATCAACAATCAGCACCAATAACAAAAGCAGATTGATAGCAAAATTTCATTTATCGTAATAACAAAAGTTTCTTCTACAACTCTTTTATTTTTGAAGATGTTGCTACATTGTTGACCAAAAAATTGTCAACCTTCTAGTGGGCTCATTATATATTTGTATTCTATAGCATTAGGCCTCCTATAAAATGTTGGATAATTAGATAAATATGCTCATTGTAACAGCAAGATGGAAAAATCTTTGATGGTGGAAATATTTATCGAGTATAATTTATAGTAGCTTGTTTTTTTGAATTAGACAAATGGCTTTTTCCATTTTTTTTTCTCTTCGATTAGGAAAAATAACTTATCAAACTTTAAAATGCATTAAAACAACCACCACCGAGATTACCCATTGCCTATTGAAGAATTTAGATAAAAATAAAATGAGTAATACTAATTATAAAGAATTCCCTAGTTTCCGTATAATTCGATCGTCCACATACCCAAATAATAGAATAGCACTTAATTAACAATAACACATCTGATCAATAATCAAAATTAAAACAAAAATATCACAAAAAGAAATACCAGAGGCAATGAGACAAAGCACATTGATAGAGCAGATGTTGCAACGGCGGAGCATAAAAGACTCAACGCACATTAGAAGCACAATTAGGCGGCGGAGTAGCAACACAAGCTCACCACGACCGGAGCACAGCACACAATAATAAGAGAGGAGAGTCGGCGAGAAACAGAGACGATGTGCAGCGATGGTACAGCTTCGATGATGCAAAACAATTGCAGAAGAAATTATTACTAGTTAGGGTTTGTAACTCAAAGAGGAGATATTTGAAATTTCAAAAAATGAATGAAGATAAAATAGTCTGAAAAAAATGATACAGATCTGTGTCCATCATCCGAAAGTCGTGTCTCATTATTTTACTGAGACATGAAATACATGTATCTTGTGTATGTTTATGTGTAAGTGTGTCCGTCTTATTTTTGTGTCTCACAAATCAAACAATAGACACGTCCCACTGTGTCCATATCTTGGCAAAACACGGACATCAAACAAATGGGGTGTAATTTTGAGAAGTGTATGCTCACCGGGTCAGATCCGGGTGACCCGAGTTATGATCTGGTCCCATTTTAAATATCCTTCCAAATTTCGTTCTCTTTTTCTAGGTCAGACTCGAACCACTTCGAGTCCACGCCAACATGTTCCAAAATGCTTCGGGCCCAGGCTGGATCTTCGCAGTGGTCCAGGTCATAGACACCCTTAATTGAGAGTGCATTCTAGTAAGTATCTCTCAAATTTGATCAATCATGATGTAATAGAAATTGGTAATGACGAGAGAAAGCCTGCAAATTGATGACATCTTTTTTTTATTATTTTATTCTCGTGTAGTATATTGCGCGATTTTTAATTTAAAATCACCGCAATTTTTTTTGAAAAACCAGAAGAAAATTTTGTTGCAGTTGTATTTTAAAAATAATAACAAAAAATATAACTACCTATTTAATGATGGTTATATAAAGGTTTTCTATGAAAAGTTGAAAACTGTTACAAAAATTATCACTAACATCTTAAAAAATGATATTTCATGAAACACCACGAAATATTTTTCGCGACGGTTTCATACTGCGGCAAATTCATAAATAAGGTCCACAATTTTTCGATTTTGCTGTATTGTTTTAAAGTTCAGGTAAACCTAAAGTTTAATTTAATGCAATAAACAACTTGATTAAAAATGTTTGTTACATCTTAATTATTTCATACATTAAATAATAATTTAATTAACATTATGTTTTAATAACTAAATTATAAAAAAAAAATTAAAAAAAGCATGCTACATCTGTACTTCACTCTAATAAACTTTATTAAAAACATAATTCTAATATATTAAGTAGATTTAACCATAAAGACCTCAACCTTGTATATTTAGTTATTCACTCTCAAAGTGTCTCTTCAGGGAGTCGATCAAATCACACTCGTTCTGATTCTCATTTCTCAAGCAATGATGGGAAACAGTAAATATATATATATATATATATATATATATATATATATATATATATATATATATATATATATATATATATATATAAAGTAAAAATAAAATCCTTTTTACCATATGTGTATTCAAGTAAAAAAGAAGGTGGATACTACAATGAAGATGGCATAATTGTCTTCATATGAGTATATTTCTTTTTGACCTTTGGATGATGGATTGTATGGTTAGATTTTGATATTTATAAATGTGTTGTTTTTGTTTAAAGTGTGGCTAAATAAATAAACCACACTTTTAACTAAAGCATCTTCATGAGAAGATATTTTTGCCATCTTCATTGTAGTATCCACCAAAAAAGAAAGGGAAAAAAAAAGGAAAAATATAAGGGCTTGAAAAATCCAGTGCCTTTAAAAACCAAGGAAGGTCCTTTGCTTTCAAAGTAGTTCACACTTCACAGTTCACACCGGTGGCTTCATTTTTCATTGACACATATCTCTTCAATAACTCTCCCAAAAACGAAGAAGGTTATGGAACCTTTGCAAAATGGCATGAGCCTGTTTCTTAGTAGCAACCCTTCTGATTTGCCCAATCCTAATGGCCTTAACTACCACTCACTCTCTGAATCTGACTACTTGGACAACATGGATCCTTCTAGAACCTTTGTTACCAAAGTGAAGCGTCTTATTGTTAAGGTATGTAACTATGTATACACTTCAGTTCTTCTAATTAACTTATTACTCTCACCTTTCCCTATAGTTTTTCTTCTTCTTCAATTCATTTGAATCTATATGTATGCATATGAGGATTTTGTGAGTTATTTTAATTTCAACAATATTCATCATGCTAGCATTTTTGTAAATTGCAAAGTGCAAATGCATAGTTATAATTAGTTGGTGGAGTCTATGATATCTATAACTCTGGTGCTTATTATGGTAACTAAATAACTTTAGCAACACTTAAAAATTGTTGCTAAAATGAAAGTCACACTTTTTGAAAATTTGTTAATAATACTCTAAATTTTGATTTTAAAATTAAAAAAATATTATTAAATAATAAAAATAATATTTTAATAATTTTTAAATGTTATTAAAATTGTATACATATCGTAGCCAAGCACTAGTTAGTTGTTTTAAACAAATTAAAATAGGATGAAAACTTAAATTTTGTACTATATAATAATTGCATAATAATGTGCGTGGAGGACAAGATAATAATCATAATATAAGCACAAGTTCGAGCCACGTCATCATGGCTCTTCTGGGATTTTGATGAGAGATAAAGTTTCTGAGTGGTGGATTCTATTTTCCATGTTATACTTTTGGCCAATGAAATTTGGTATTTCAGTGATTTCAATGAAGGGAATTATTATATTAGAAGTATGAAGTATCATGTTTATGGAAGATACGACCCTGAATAACTTGAATGAAAAGTTTTATTATGTAATTAAATAATTCTATTCTTAGTTCCCTTCTTTTGCAAGTGAGAAAGATAATATATTTGGTTAATTAGTTTTTTTATTTTTTTTATACATTAAAAAAGGTTTTTATTGAGATTTTTTTCTATTAAAAGATATAAAAATATTTTGAATTCTAATATAATGTTAAAGTATATTCTTTGCGACTTCGCTGCCCATATTATCATTTCGTACAAACTTTTCCAAACACATTGATTCATGCCTTAAAGTTTTTTGTAATTGAATTAGATCAATTTAATTAATGGTGGGAACTTATGAGTTGGCAATTGGTTTGGTGCAATGCTCAATTCTTCTACATTGTTTTCTTCACGGAAGATCTTTTTTAATTTTTTTGGGAAAAAAAATAAAGAAAGTTTATTTTTCATTTTTAAATTTAAAGGATTATAAACTATGAAACTTGTACAGGCGAACCTTATTTAATAACATTTTCACATTATCTATCTTATAATTTTCCAAAAAAAAATTAAATTAGAAAAAGTATCCTAGAATAACTAAAGAATTAATTATCTCCTACAATTCATTTTTCTCTAAACAGGGCAAAATTAGATAAAATATTAGAAAAAGCTAAAAAATATTTACACAATAAAATAAAATTAAAATAAAATTTTAAAAAAGACTAAATTAAAATTTATATATAATTTATATGTAAAAAATTAAAATTAAAAAAAATATTGTCCCACTTTTTTATTGTATGGCTCGTCCCTGACTCTAAGCTCTACCATTTATACATATCTTTTTATGTGCATCAAAAGAAAACTATCAAATTATTTTATTTATTTATTCATTCTCAAATTATCCAATCTATATATAAGGACATAATTTCTTTATACCCACTTAAAAAATTACAGGTTCGAATCTCCCTATTTATCTTCAGCAAAAAAAAAAAAAAAAATTATCCGATCCATATATGTAATTTGCTCCTTTCAGTTTCCCATGTGATTGACCTCTCCATACATATATGTGAACCCTGTGCTTCAAAGCTTACTCTGCTTGTGCTTTAATTTTCGGTCTAGATTGAACTACTAATAACATTTTCGAATTATCCATTGAGTGATTTTTTACAAAAGTATTATTCGAATTTATTAACATATAAAAATACTTTTAAAATATTTAAAATGTAACAAAAATACTTAATTATTAAGTATATACATTTTCAGAAAAAAGTTTGAGATAAGATTTTGATATATATATATATATATATATATATATATATATATAATTAAAAACTAAAATACTTTTATTTTTAAAATTTGATAATTTTAAGGTAAGTGGATATTATGTTGTAAACTTCTTAAAAAACAGAAAAAAAATTGAGATTGAATTTTGGTCTATTTTTTACATCTAATTTTCAAATAATTATCTAAATTTTTGCATAAAATAAAAGATAAAATAAGTGATTTGTCAAGTAAAAGAATAATTTATAACTTATAAAATAAATTATAATTTTTATTATTTTTGTCATATTTTAAAATATTTTGAGAGTAATTTTATTATTAATAAATTTAAAATATTTTTGTCAATAATTTAACAATTCAATAATTTTTTGTGGTTTATTTTTTAGTTTAATTTATATATATAAAATTTGGTTGGTAGGTTCTGATATGAAAGCTAAGGAATTTTGTGGGATTTTTTTTGAAACAAATAAAAAAATATTATTTTCAAAAACAAGTTATTTTAACTTTAATTTGTAGAATGCATTTTTTTGGTTTATGATGAGTTTGCCCTGTTTCCCATAAAGTTCATCTAACTTCTAGCGAAGAATAGTCACCAAAAAAAATTCTAGCTAAGAATAAAATTCAAATTTCTAAACCATTGTCATTGTCTTTAAGAATATATATCAATATACAAAAATATACAGACAACTATTATCATAATCTTTTCAAAAATATATAAGTACACATGAATAAGTCATATTTAATAAGAATTGTTTTAATTATAAATTAAAAAAATTATTATTTCCCTAAAAAAGATACAATTTATTCCAAAAAAAATACGACTTATTCTTGTGTACTCCTGTATACCCTAGATTCTAAAGACAATAATAATAATTGTCATTATCTATTGTAAGTACCATGACGAACTCTAATAACTCTGATTATCATACCTACGACCAGCCCATAATAACCCATAATAACTATTCTCGTTGTTATTGACGGAGGGTACCGAAAAACTGATAAATAAAATTTCGAGATGAAGAACTGTTTCAAAACATATGATACTAGCAAAAGATCCATGCAACGCACAGATTGAAAATTTTTATTTTGTGTTTTGAATTTTTTTTAATCTTGATTTGTTGGATGATATCCTTTTTGAGAATTGGAAGGGCTCAGATGGTAAAACATTTATTTTGATAAAGATCTTGATTTTAATTGTTTGTGTGATCTCTTTAGATCTGTATCATTATCATAATTTGAGAAAAAAGAAATTGATGTTACGACATATCTATATCATTTTGTATATGCACTTTTTGAGTTTTAAATGCTGTAAAAAGATTATTTTGATTTTTGAGAAAGAAGATAATATTGTAATTTGAAATTTTTTTAAAATAAAATAAAAAAATAATTAATTATCCAAATTTTATTTTTTTAATTTTAATTTTTTAAATATTACTTTTTGGGATATAGGGCAAGTTTGCTGTATTTACCGATAAGCTCTATAATTTGTATAAAGTTCGTCTGATCTCCTGGTAACTTCACTCTAAATTCTCAAAAGACATCGTCTTCACAGTATATAGGAGTACAAAAGAGTACATGGTAATAAATCATATTTTTATTGAAAAATTAATAATTTTTTTAATTTATAATAAAAAAATCTTTATTAAATATAGCTTATTCCCATGTATTTGTATATTTTTGTGTATTCCTATATACATAAAAAAATTCTTGTTAAATATGATAATGGTTACCATTGCAGCAATGTTAAAAAAAATCATACTTGTTGTTCGTATATTTTTATATATTTATATGAACGTTTGGAGTCAATAATAATAATTTATAAATTTTTAAGTACTATTTTAATGGATTTTTTTCTCCTAATGTATCCTTTTAAGCAGAAATTTTATTTTTGGCAAAATTTGTATGAAAATTAGTAAATTGATTCATGAAATAAATAACCTCATTTCTTTGTTTATTCTGCTACTATAAATATATCATAAAAGTAATATGTAATTATGAAAACAATTATATCAATATATAATTTTTCTGAGATAATTTTTTTCTTAGACTGAGTTTTCTATTTAATTTAGTAATAAATTGTTTCTTAATTAATATGAAATACCGATATTCATTTCTTTGTTTTCCTCCGCTATTATAAAAGTATAATAGAAATAATTTGTAATTCTGTAAACGATGGAAGTAATTTTTTATGCATTTAAAATTTATCACAAATATAAAAAATAGAATCAATGTGATAATTTAGTTTTAGACTAACTTATTAGAAAGTTCTATGAAAAGGAATCATATGAATTATTCTGTAATATAAGTTATAGAAGCTTAAGTTTCTTTTGCCTAATCTTTACGCATAGAGACTGAAAATACTGACCTTTTCTTTCTATATAATTATATCAATTAACATTAAAAAAGCTGAAAAAGTAAATAAGTAAAGTTAAACTAATGATATCTAATAATATATACTGTCTAGATCTAGAATGTAAGATAACTAAAAAGAACTAAAAAAAAAGACTTGAGAGTCCGCTAGTTAATTTATACTTCTTTTATTTAATCTCTATTTAACAAACCAAAATAAATAAATAAATAAATCCCTCCCCGAAAACAGAAAACTAAAAGATAAATTTTAAATTTTTAAAATAAAACCAACTTAGTTGATTGAGCAGTTAATTTAATTTTTTGATTAATTAAATATTAGAATTCAAAATTTATTTTATGTGTATAATAATTTATTGATTAATAATAAATTTTTAAATAAAATTTTAATTTATAACAAATTAATTATTAGATTGTCAGATTGAGAGATATAATAATAATAATAAAAAAAAGCCTTTTTTAAGATAAGGTGGATCACTCAGCTATGGTGCACATGGAGGATGGAGCCGCTTGACCTATAACAGAATAGTGTCTGCTGTTAAATAAAATAAAATAAAAATAAAATAAATCCATTCAAGAAAGAATCAAAGTTATTATAAACGCATATCGAGTAACTCCAATGGCAAGATAATAGTCGTTCTAGTAAAGAAATCTTGATGTACTTAATAATCCAATGAAAGTTAAATATAAAGTAGTATTAATAAACATATTAATAAGCTAAGTAATCCAAAGAGTGTCAGATAAGTTAAACTATTTTGTATTGAAAGACGTGTCATATGAATCTTTTATTAATTAAAAGAATTTTAAATATATTAATACACTAATATTTAAATAAATTTTAATTATTAATCTTAATTATATATTATATATATTTTTTATAATTAAAATTAATAATTAAAAATTACTGAAATATTAATATATCGGTATATTTAAAAATTTTTGTATTAATTATTACTTATTAGTTATTACCATTACTTTTGCTCATTGAGGATTCAGTTTTTAATAAGTGGGGTCTGCGGTAATAGTTATTTTTAGTTGATCTTGGGGGGAGAAAAATGAGAAAATTCTTTCTCTGGAGTTAGGAGACTAAATTTCATTTAAATGGTTCATTTTTTATTATAATTTTAGAAAATAATATTATTACTTATGAATTTGGTATTATTATTTATTTTGAGTTTTTTAAAATTATTTTAATGTTTATTATTTTACTTTTTATTGTAATGAGGACAAATTTCTATTTAAGAGTGATTTGAAAATAATATTGTCATGAAATAATTTATTTTAAAAGATTAAATTATTACTTAAATATATATAGATAATTATATCTTATACATATATAATAGAAACATATATATCTAAAAAAGTATTTTTGTTTTCTATTTCTAATATTTGAAGTTAAGACTTCTCAACTAATATAAGGTATTTTCAATTTTGGCTAATCTTATACTTATTAATAATAATATTATATATATTTAACTAAATAAAAAAGTAAATTAAAAGACATATTAATACACTAATAATTTATAAGATAAAAAATTAATTTCAATTTCTTGATAGTATAATTTTTTAATAATTATTTAATTATTCAAAGTATATTAAAAACTTACAATTAAATTCATAAAATAAAGGAAACAAATTTTTTATGTTTTTTTATATTCAGACAAAAGTTATGTTTTATATAAAGAAGAATCTCATTGATATAATAAACAATTATAAATAAGATAAATCACTGGAGCAAAAAGTATTTATACAAAGATACAAAATATTTTTTAATATATTTTGTTTTGTTTAAAATATTCGAATTACACCTACTAAAATATTTTGTCCCAGTAAAATTTTTTTTTACCCTAAATGAAAAGTTCAAGTACTTATTCTATATTCTTGTATTTTCCATTATAAAATCTATTTTCAGCATATCCACCTACACCATTATCATATACACCCAGAACAAATTTATTTTAAAGTGTATACTATGACGGCTATAATAATGTGATAGTGATTATATACTTTTAATAACATTTAAAAAATATTATTAAAATTAGCATAAAATATATTTTTGTTTTAATTTTATTTTTTAATTTTTTTATTTGTATCAAATATATTTTTGACAATTAAATTTTTAAAAAATTTAGGACTAATCTAATAATAATGTATGATAACTATGTCTGGTTCACTAATATTGAACATTATTTTTGTAAAATTGTTGTCGAATTGGTCTTAAATTATTTAAAAAATTCGTTGTTAAAGATATATCTAATATAATTTAAAAATTTTAAAATAAAATTAAAATAAAATAAAATAAAATAAAACTTAAAGATATTTTAAAAATTTTAAAGACAAAAAATATATTTAATTTTAAAATTAAAATAATATTTCTTAATTTAAAAATAAATATAAAAAATATAATTTTATGTTTAATAATAATGAAAATATTATTAAAGTTTTAGAGGCATAATAGTCAATTAGTCATTATAACTATAGTTAGACACTCCCATTTTTTTAGTTGTAATATTAATAGGAGTGACAGGTGTCTATTGCAAAACAAAAAATAAATAAATACGGCTAGAGAGAGGGGCAGTGAAGTACTGAACAGAATCCGTGATTCGTGGGACCCACAATTGTTATTGGTCCACGTGTCACTCTTCGCCGCGTCTCCCAAAGTCTGATACCTATATATGCATGCTGAATCTCTCCCTCCATTTTCACTCACACATCCGCCCCCACCCACTCACTGACTCACTGAACTCGTTCACTGAGTCACGCGATTCAGTCTTCTTCGTTTCCAAAATCATGGACTCCATCTCCCCTGATCCCACTCGAGCTTTCGTTAAGAATATCAAACGTGTTGTCGTCAAGGTTTTTTTTACTTTTTTGATTAACTTTACATATTTTCTCTTATATATATTCTTTTTCACAACGATTTATTTTGATTTCTCTTAAAACATTTTTATAGTGCATTTTCTAGTGAGGAGTTATATTATCCTTATGAATGGAAAAAGCGAAAGATTGAGCATTTATTTTTATATATATTTTTTTGTTTTTTTGTTTTGTCTGATTGCTAACACTGGCATTTCTTCATGGCATGACTTTTTTGTTTTTTATAGTTGATTATGTCACTGGATTTTTTATTTATTTAATTTTTGCTTTTCATTTGTTTTGGTGGGTGGGTGGTTTACTGGTTTTGTGTTAGTTCTGATTATTTGAGAAGTGCTTTTATAATTTTGTTTAGCTTTTTTGAAAAAAATGATGTTTTTTTATATCTTTGGTTAATTTTATGAAAACTTATCTTTTTCACTACAATAGTTGATATTTTGTTTTGGAAAAACCAAATGATCCTATATTATCATTATTCTTTTATTGAGTTATGCCTTGTTCTTTCTTTCTTTTTTGGATTAACAATTTTATTTTGTTGCATCATCTTGATTGAAGGTTGGAACAGCTGTTGTTACTAGAAGTGATGGAAGATTAGCACTGGGAAGACTTGGTTCTCTCTGCGAGCAAGTATGTATATATCAAATTGTTGCTTATAATTTCGTTGATTCAATCAATCAATAAAAATTGTATAATCTAGGGTGGGCTGAGAGTCGCTTAACTAAGTGTCTGAGTGTTCAATTCTTGCCTTAGTTATTAAAAACATTTTAAAATTCCGGATCATGATCTAACTATAGATTAGTCACTATACTTGACAGGGGATCTTCTAAATATGGACGATAGAAATGTCATTTAAATATGTATATATAAAGAAAATCCATGATTTGATATCTCTAAATTCAACTGCTTGTAGAAGGGAAAAATAGATAAAAATGATGAAGAAAATGAAGCCTCTAAACTGGGATTTTCTTATTTTTATTTATATTTATTGAATTTTTTAGTATTATATTTTGTGGCTGAAAGATGTGTCTTCTTTGGAAAATTTGCAGCTTAAAGAACTAAACACACAAGGCTATGAAGTTATATTGGTGACTTCAGGTGCTGTTGGTCTTGGCCGCCAAAGGCTTAGATATCGCAGATTGGCCAATAGCAGGTTCCTAGCTAACATTTCAGCCTTGCAATGTTATCATTTTCAAATTTCTAATTAGTCACAAGTGGCCAAGTGGGGTTCATAATTTCAATTGCAAGTTAATATGAGTTTTGATGCAACATAAAATAAAGAGTGAATAAGGCCCTGTATTTATATTTTCTTATTTTTAATATCATCTTTGGTGCAGAGAAAACTTAGCATAAAGATAAGTTATCATAAAGTGTTATTGGAATTAGACTTGCATAGGATTGAAGGATTTCATGTAAATTTCTCCATTATCTAGTAATATGAGGTGGTAAAGATTAAAAATAGAAGGTAATGAATCATGAGCTTTAAAGAAAATCGGTTGCTTGTCATGCAGCTTTGCTGATCTTCAAAAGCCTCAAGGTGAGTTTGATGGAAAAGCATGTGCAGCTGTTGGGCAGAGCAGTCTCATGGCTCTATATGATACCATGTTCAGCCAGGTTGGACCAAAATTAAGTTTCTTGTTCATTATGCTCTCAATCTAACATACATTAGTTGGTGTTTTTCTCTATTGGTTTATTTTATTCTTCATATTGATGCTGATATAATATTTTCTTGGTGCAGCTTGATGTGACTTCTTCCCAACTTCTTGTGAATGATGGGTTTTTTAGGGATTCAGGCTTTAGAAAACAACTGTCTGACACAGTAAACTCGTTATTAGATTTAAGGGTTATCCCCATTTTCAATGAAAATGATGCTGTTAGTACCAGGAAGGCACCATATGAGGTATGCTCATTTGAATTATCTCTATTTTTTTAATTATCAATGGCTGGTTTGTTATTGCCATAGTATTGTCAATTTGCCTTTGTCAACTCTCCTTTCTCTTAAAAGAAAGCAGAATCTGTTGGATTGATTTTATTGGCTGTGATATGATATGTATTACAACAGAACAGAACATGCAAAAATTTCACTAAGCTGAATCAATCTTCGTGATGGCTTTGTAATGTGTAATTAATTTTAATTGTAAGCACTATGTGCAGGATTCATCTGGTATTTTCTGGGACAATGACAGTTTGGCGGGTCTATTAGCTCTTGAACTTAAAGCCGACCTCCTTGTTTTATTGAGTGATGTTGAGGGCCTTTATAGCGGTCCTCCAAGTGATCCGAAATCGAAGCTAATTCACACATATGTGAAAGAGAAACATCAAGGAGAAATTACTTTTGGTGATAAGTCAAGATTGGGCAGGGGTGGCATGACTGCTAAAGTTAATGCCGCCGTTTGTGCTGCTTATGCTGGCACCCCGGTGATCATAACTAGGTATGCAGAATTTGAAGCTGTCTTTTCGTTGATATATTCCATTGAAAAGAAAAATTCTATGAGAACTTGTTATAGTCATTTGATTTTTGGGTTGACCTTTGATAGAAGCACAATTTCGACAAACTAAGTTGTGATCCTTAGTTAGAAAAAAAAGAAAAAGAATTGAATTAGATAGATTACTTTAAGAAGCTGTTTGCAACATATTATCCTTGATTGTCCTCCCCCGCTTCTTTTAACACAGCATTTAAACCAGTCTATGGATATGAGATGACCTGCAAATGCACTTTTCCACTTTGAAATAAACATAATGATCATTTCTGTCACGCTATCTATAGTAGCGCATAGTGCATGTAATGCTACAGGGAAAAAAACTGAAGGAAAATGTTTTCCTTTTCTTCTTTTTTTCTTGTTTTTCTTTTTATTTATTTATTTATTTTTTTTTTTGGGGGGGGGGGGGGGGGGGCAGAGGAGGGTCTTGCAACAGTTGGTATTTAGTAATTCTGATTTCCTTTGTCAGTGCTGTCTTTCATTTCATTTATTTTTTTTTTCTCATACCAGCAGCATTTGCATAGTTTCAAGTATGCATATTGATTTTCCATTCTACTGACTTTGGTTTCCATTTTAAACCTTTGTCGAAGTGGCTATGCCACAAATAACATCATACGTGTGCTTCAAGGGGAACGAATAGGTACTGTCTTTCATAAAGATGCACATTTGTGGTCTAGCATAAAGGAAGTGAGTGCGCGTGACATGGCAGTTGCTGCACGGGAGAGTTCTAGACGACTTCAGGTATGTGCATTATTTGATAAATTTGAGTTTTTAAGTGGAATGCTGAACTGCATTAGTCAGTGGTCACTCATTTGTATTACATTAATTTTCTGTATCAGGTCCTAAATTCTGAAGAAAGGAGGAAAATATTGCTGGCAGTAGCTGATGCATTGGAGAAAAATGAGGGTATGATAAGGGTTGAGAACGAGGCAGATGTTGCTGCTGCTGAGGCAGCTGGATATGAAAGATCTTTGATATCTCGTTTGACCCTAAAGCCTGAGAAGGCAAGAAACAATTGAATGCATATTACATAATTATATAATTATGTAATAATATCAAAACATCATAGCATAAAATACTCAGCTTTCATGTTTTCATGTCTGCAATGATTTCTCACTTTGTAACTTTTTTTTGGGAGAGCATTTTATTTTATTCTCTTCTTCTATTTCTTATCATTTTTTTTGTATTTTACAGATCTCTAGTCTTGTAAGGTCTGTCCGCATGCTGGCAGACATGGAAGAACCTATTGGTCAGATTTTGAAGAGAACTGAGGTCAAAATCCCTTCCCTTTTATTTGAAGGAGGGTCTCTTATCCTCCTTATTCTTTGTATTAATCCTCATGCGTTAATTATTTTTTCCTTTTTGTTAAAGAAACTGAAATGGTAAGTGATAAGTAAAATAATAATTGGCTCTGTGATATTGAACTGATTTAGCAATTTTTCTTTTTTCATGTGGTTAAGCTATACAGTTTTGTAACTCATGTTCTCTGATCTTGATTCTTGATCTAAGAAAAAGAATATCCCTCCCTTTACAATGAATAATGTTAGCAGACCATACATTTTACTGTTCAACAATCAGCATTAGTTTTCACTGTTTATACATTCTTTGTTCAGCTAGCTGATAAACTCATCTTGGAGAAAATATCATGTCCATTGGGAGTACTCCTGGTTATATTTGAGTCTCGACCGGATGCCCTTGTTCAGGTAAATTTAAGATTTCCATTCTCTTACATTCTTCTTTGGTCTTCAATTAAACTTCTGAGAATGACAAAGACATGAACACAAATAAAAGTTATCAATCTAATCGTTGTTTTGCTACATTACCAAGCTTCAATAAATCCTTTTAGTTTATAACATATCTGACTATTACTTTTCAGATTAGGTATGTTGTTTTGAATATTGATTGTAAAGTTTCTCCACCCTTTTTTCTTTTGTGGTTGGAATCGATTAATAGATAGCTGCATTGGCAATTCGAAGTGGGAATGGTTTACTTCTTAAAGGTGGAAAGGAAGCCCGGCGATCAAATGCTGTCTTACACAAGGTTTATATATTTATTCTGCTTGAGGCTACCACATTATAAGTTTAATCTGAATCAAATTTGACTCTTTGTTCTTATTATAGTTATTGATATGTTTCCATATATGGATATTTTTTAATTATCAGGTGATTACTTCAGTCATGCCCGAAACTGTCAGTGACAAACTTATTGGGCTTGTGACTTCAAGAGAAGAAATTCCAGATCTTCTCAAGGTGGATATTACACATTGAACTTATTATTTTTTTTCCTGTGATGATTTTGCACTAATTTTATTCTGCTACAGCTGGATGATGTGATAGATCTTGTCGTCCCCAGAGGCAGTAATAAACTTGTTTCTCAAATAAAGGAGTCAACAAAAATTCCTGTTCTTGGTCATTCTGGTAATATATACATATGATTTCCAATTTGTATTCACACAAATTCCAGTTCTTTCTCAGATTGAGTAATAAGCTTCATAATGCAGATGGAATTTGCCATGTTTATGTTGACAAGTCTGCTGATATTAATATGGCAAAGCAGATTGTTAGGGATGCAAAGACTGATTATCCTGCAGCCTGCAATGCAATGGTAAGTAACATCGACTCGAATTAGCATATTCACCTATTTCTCGTTATGAATAATATGAATAGAATCTGTTGAATATCCTAATTAATATAATATGTTTTAATATTGATAGGAAACTCTACTTGTACACAAGGATCTGATAAACAATGGTGGACTTGATGAGCTTGTTTTTGAACTTCGACGTGAAGGTCTGATCTTGCAATTGGAAATTTATGATGAGAAGAATTGATATGAGTTGAAACTTTTACTCTGATTTCTTCTTCCTTTTTTTTAAATACCTTTATGGGATTAGAAGAAGCTTTTATATATTAGTTTCATGATATACTGCATCCTGAAAAGTAAAATGTGCATGTTAAGGAAAGAAAATTGACCAGAGCACTAATTAGATCCCAACTAAAATTGAACAGTCAAAAGTTTAATTGAAATCACAATGATTGGTCTAATATATTTTTGAAGTGATTTTTCAAAGGAATGAAGAAAAAGGAGTTTATAAACTTAAAAAAAAGATTTTATTCAAAAGAGAAAGATCTGCATGTGATACAACTTAGTGACTTATTTTACTTTTTGAATTGAACAACAAAAATCTGTTTATTATTGATAAAGAAAAGTTTTGAATAAAAGTATGACACCTTTATGTACCAAATAAAAAAGTTGAATAGCTTTAATTGAAGAAAATCGATGGTCATATTTCTATGCTGATGATATTTTGGAGTTTTTCAAACTGAGATGTAGTGTCTATTTTAAAACTTAATAGTTTGGGTAAAAATGGTCCAAGAAATGCTCTGCTAAGTTGTCTTTAAAAACAACAAAGTGTTTAAACAACCATAATTTTGCTTGCAGGTGTTCAACTGTATGGTGGACCAACAGCCAGTGCCTTACTACATATTGTGGAAACAAGCTCTTTTCATCATGAGTATAGTTCACTTGCTTGCACGGTCGAAATTGTTGACGATGTATATGCTGCCATTGACCACATACATCAACATGGAAGGTATAGGGTCTTGCATTTCATTTTTATTCTCATTATCTCTTTGATAAGTGTCTAAAAGTCATTCATACTTTGGCTTTTATGCAGTGCTCATACTGAATGCATTGTTACTGAAGACTGTAAAGTCGCCGAAACTTTCTTACGTCAAGTTGACAGGTATGCCTATATCTTTTCTTTGAGAAATGTCATTTGATCCTTTGCTTCAAATCATGAGAAGCTGGGGTTTCTTCTAATGCTTACATAATTTGTTTGAATCTCCATTCAATTACTTCCCAAAGTGATTCATTATACAATATGTTACTTTTTCTTGTTACGTTGTTTGAGTTCCATATATTAGGATTGATTTATGTACTACTGCCTCTCTTACATTTTCTCTACAACCAGATCGTCAATGGTAGTCTTTTTTACATCTATTGTTGCCTATCTACAGAGCTCACATCTAGTTTTGACTTTTGAATAATTGTTTCTCGAGATTCAATGATTCATATAAATATATAGTGGGATGGCAGCCATGTTTAATTTGAGCGTAATTCAGTTTTCAGTCTGAACTAACATTCTGCTTCAATGTGTTTCTATTTTTCACTATTCTTGAATAAATATGTTTACTCGCTCTGTCGTTCATTCTCTAATATATACACATTCGTCGGATGCGCAAACAGTGCTGCTGTATTCCACAATGCAAGTACAAGGTTCTGTGATGGAGCAAGATTTGGGCTTGGTGCAGAGGTAAGTATCCTTTTAGAAGCCTGTGGTTAATTAATGTAATTTTGTTATTTTCTTATCTGTTCTTGGTCGATTGTTGAACAGGTTGGAATCAGTACAAGTCGAATTCATGCTCGTGGTCCTGTAGGAGTTGAGGGTTTGTTAACAAACAGATGGTACATAATTGTGCTCTTCTCTCTTGGCTTTTGTTATATTGAACAGAATAGTATCTTAAATAATTATATTTATCTTCATGGGGGTGCCTAAACTACGTAATTTTATGCTATGCTATGCTTTTTTGTTTTTCTGATTTTTGCATCTTTTTGGATATAATGCAGGATACTAAGAGGAAATGGTCAGGTTGTAGATGGCGATCGAGGAATGAATTACACTCATAAAGAACTGCCACTAAAAGCATAACTTAGTGTACAAGGAACTGATGAAGTTCAGATATGCTTGCCTCATTAAAACGGAATCTCTCTTCTGTTCTATTTTGATATACAGAAGTTGCTGAGATGCTGCCTATAATATTCGACTCTTATTTGCCCCTTTTTTCCAGAGCATTTTTCCTAACCTGGAGCAAGTTCAAGTGGGGATAAAATAATCATATACATTGTTACTATTTGACTATGCTTTTTGTTGCTCTTTAATTCAGTGTTCCATGATATGCAAAACAGCAATGCTGTGAGTGATCGTATAAATGTATTCACTATTTCTATATGAAGTTGAATAATCCTATGTTAGAAGATAAAAAAAAGTTTGATAATAATGTAGTTATTATTCTTTTCTTGGGGCCATAATGTTTATGCAGAATCTTTAGTTGGAAATAGGTGGTGCCATTTGAATAAATATCTTGCTTGGTGATTGCTCTTGTACCCAAGATTTGTGATAAAATTCATACCCTGTATATATGGATTAATACAATATAGACATGTGGCATTATTAATCCTAATTAATTAATAATTAAATAATTTTAAAAATTTAAAATTTAATGTATTTTAAGAATATATTAAATATTATTTGTATACAAATACAAATACGTATATATTTTAATTAACTATGGTTAAATATTTTTGTTTATTAAAATTAATACAAAATTAAAATGAAAAACCTCTCCTCTTTTTTATCAGTGATATCTTTGCAAAACATTATGTATTATTTTTTGTTTTAAGTCAGACTCCTGAACTCTCAACCTTTCAGATCTAAACCTCTCCCACCATCGCCGTTCACCGTCACCGTTCACCACCACTCACCGACACTGCCAAATCCCTTCTATCTCTCATGCCTTCATCTATCTTTATCTCTATCACCGTCTATGCCGTCGTTAGCCTCCGTGACTACGATTACAACGCTCCCTGTTTCTGCTTCCAACAGCAGTGTCGCCGCCGTTTCTCACGTCTTGAGCTTCCGTGACCTCTGTATGTGTTCGCCGCCTCTGCTGGTGGATCGGAGACGGCGAACACAGGAATCACGGAGGCTGATCAGGACGTGAGAGATAGCGGCGACACTCCTGTTAGAGGCGGAAACAGGAGGCGCTGTAATCATGGCCACGGAGGCTAACGATGGCATAGACGGTGATGGAGATGGAGATAGACGAAGGCGCGAGAGATAGAAGGAATCTGGCGGTGTCGATGAGCGGTAGTGAACAGCGCCGATGAACGGCGATGATAGAAGAGGTTAAGATCTAAAGGGTTGGGTGTTCAGGAGTCAGATTTAGAATAAAAAACAATACTAGTGTTTCTGGAAGAGAACACTAATGAAAAAAGGAAGAGATTTTTTATTTTAATAAACAAAAATACTTAACTATAATTAATCATATATAATTAAAGTATACACGTATTCGTATTTGTATATAAATAATATTTAATATATTTTTAAAATACATTAAATTTTAAGTTTTTAAAATTATTTAATTATTAATTAACGAAAATTAATGATGTCACACCACATGTTTATATTGTATTGGTCTACATATACATGATATGAGTTTTATCACAAATGTTTGAGTATGAGAGCAATCACCATCTTGCTTTGCCTTAGCACGAAGTTGATAGAAGTTTACAAAATTATATTATAGCATGCCACTTTACAACGTTAACCATCATTATTAGTATTCTTATCATTTTTTCTTTTTGGATACACTTCTCTTATCATATATCATCATATGATATTTTAATTTTACTAACACATTCACCATTATTCTCTTTCGACTAGTTTAATAATTTTTCAAAGCTTGAAATTAATTGATTAATAGTCTAAATTCTACACTTTGAAACCATACTAATTAAACTCTGCATACTAGAAAATAATAGGCATGGAGTGCTTAGGAAAAAGAAAAATGGCAGAGGTCATTAATTTATTCAAAGATTTTATATAAATTAGCAGACTAGCATGCGATTGTGATGAGTGTGGGATAATCAATACAATAACGACTGATTTTTTATCCGGGTGATATTTATAGATCTTACGAACTGTCCATTTTAATTTGAATCGATAATTTTTATCTTAATACCTAGTAGTCGTAAGAAGAAAAAGTTTGACAGTGGTTGATACAGCAAGGAAAGAAAATAGGAGTAAATATAATATTTTATAATATTGTTTAATAAACAAAATATACAAATAATTTTGAATAAAATAACAATTAAGTCTATGAAAATTTTGATTTTAGATTAATTAATTTTTAAAAATAAAAATATCAATTAAGTTTTTTACAATATTAAATGTCTAAATAATGAATACATTATGTCTTTTTTTTTATGAATAATATAAAATAAAATAGAGTTGCTTATATGTTTTATTATCTATAATGATATATTTTGTTGTTATCACATGAGTATAAGTATAAAAACAATAAAATATTTATCATCTTCTGAGTTTTATATAATCATTATCAATAATTATTTTTGTATTTACCATAAATACTAATAAGACAGGTGAAGTTTTGTTATAAAAATTGACTGTAAAAATCTTCTATAAAAAAATACATCATTCGTAAATACTACTATTACATAAAATATGACATCTGCTGTTTATTACTGTAAAAAAACTTAATTGATATTTTTCTTCTTTTATGATTAATTAATTCAAAATTCAAAATCTCAATACCTAATTGTTATTTTACTCAATAAGTTTTTATGTCTCTGATCAAATAGTTTTATCTTTATTTCAACATTGTTTTTGCATTTCTATCGTTCTCAAGATAATGATAATATAAAAAACACAACTTACTGGCCACAAAAAGAGCCCATCTTCATAAATACTTTTTGGAGATTTTTTTTTTGAAAAAAAAAATAATAAATAAAAGATGTTTAAACTTTAAAGAGATAAAAGGTCTTGAATTCATTGAATGCCATATCCAGGGTTCAAACTTCAAAGTACGCCAACCTCCATTTAGGCATGTGCATGGACACAGGGTGAAATCGAGTTTGATGTGATTCAGATTCGATCCGAAATATATAACGGACCTATTTATTAGACTTGAACCCAACCCTAAAGCCGATGAAACCTATACATTTCAGGCCACAATTATACCGGATAAAAATCGAGTGAAAACCGGGCCATTAACATTATCGATACCTTCTTATAAACTAGCATACGAAAATATCCAAATTTTCAAAACTCCAACCATTATTTAACGTAATAAAATTCACTTAGAAAAATATAACAATAACCAACTCTTCTCTAAAATTAAAACATAACCATAATCAATACTAATATTGTCTAATAATACCAAATATTTAAATAAATACAAATAACACAATATTATGCATTAATTAGTCTAAAATCTTATGCATTTTAAACATAAAACATTAACTTATAGTCTTGTAATAACTAATAACACAAAATATTAAGGTTTACAATACTTAAATTCCACATAAGAATAGCCATCATCCATCACTAATACACAAAATATTAATTGTGTATGATGACCGAGCCACCGGGCCGATTTCGGGTGACCCAAGTCATGACCCAGACCCGAGCCAAAATAATGACCGGGTCTATTTTTGAGATCCTTATCCGGCCCTAGACCCAGTAAAATCACATCAAATTAGTCCCTAAAGTGTTCGGAACTAGGCCGAATCTTCGGGCCAGACCGGGCCATCCACACCTCCATTTCACCTTCGTCCTTCGTTTGTTTCCCTCTGTTTCTTTGAGACTTTATGCTCATTCCCTTTCGTAATTGCTCATAACAATGACAATGATAACAATGTGGATGATGCTGTTGCCAGTAGCGGAGTTTGAAACGAAATTTTGGGGGATCAGATAGAAGATAATTGTCAAGATACTTTTGATATGAATCCCATTTAAAATAAGCTCGTCTAACCTCATTTCTCTTATTTGGGTAATATTACCAAATTTGAAGCCATTTTTTAGGGTATCGTTCTAAAGATGTAAGGAGAAACTCATGAGATGTAACTCTTTAAACTTTTGAAGGTTGTATCTTACTTTTTTCGTGATTCATTAAAGTAGAAAAACTATCTACAGGTGTTGATATTGTAAAAGTTACATGTTTTCCTTCTTGAATATTAGCATTCTTTTTAAAAAATGCATTATCAACTCTTTGATTTTTTATGACTATTTTATATAAAAACTTGAATATATATATGGTAAAATATGTAAAAAAGAAATTAGAAGGACAAATATTAAAATTTATAATATTTATTGAATTTTTTTATCAATTTATACAAATACAATAATATCAATACTTATTAAATATTCTAATATTTTTTATCATATAAAAAATTAAATTAAATAAACAGTAAAATATAAAATAATATTAAATTACATAAATAAAAAATACTTAATTTTTTATATTTGAACTCAAAGGTAGAGGGAGTGCTGCTTATTGAATAGAGAGCTGTGAAATGCGAATACAGTCAATTCAGTCCAAATCTAATATGTTTTGAATGTTTAAAACTAAAAATTATTATACAATAAAAAGAAGAGATTAAGATTAAATTTTGGTATTTTAAGTCATAATAAAATATTTGAACCAACTGAATTATTTTTTATTTTTTAAAAAAATATTACTAATTTTTTTAATAAAAGTTTGGAGGCATGACCACTCCTTATCTGAACTAAGCTCCGCTAGGGTGGTTGAGTTCAACAAGATTTTAGGGTCTCTTGTCAAGATTAAACAATACCCTACGGCTGTTTCGCTCTTTGTACAAATGGATTCTAGGGGCATCACTCCTTCCTTGGTTACTTTGAGCATTTTGATCAATTGTTTCTGCCATTTGGGTCTGATGGATTCTGCTTTCTCCGCATTGTCCAAGATTATCAAGTTGGGTCACGATTTGAATCATAACCTTAACCACCCTAATGAAAGGGTTTTGTATAAACAACAACAAGGTTAGGGAAGAGCACTAGGATATCAGCTTGATGAGGCCAGTTATGGGACATTAATCAATGGGATGTGTAAGATAGGACAGACAAGAGCGGCCACTGAATTGCTGCACAGGCTAGAGAAGTAACCCGTTATACCCAACGTAGTAATGTACAGTGCTGTCATTGATGGATTGTGAACCAAGCTAAGAACTTGTTTCCAAGATGATTGCACTGAGAATATCTCCTAATGATTCACTGTTTCTGTTGTGCGTAGCTACAGGATTGTTGAATGAAATGGTTAAAAGCAGCATCAAACCAGATATATATATACCTTTAATATATTAATTGATGCTTTGTATAAAAAAAGAACAATAGAAGCCCATAAAATGTTTGATATGTTGTTGGAAAGAGGCCCTAAGTCTAATGCTGTTACTTTCAATAGTTTAATTGATGGATACTTTCTAGTTTCTAATCAATCAAGTGAATGTGGCAGCAAAGTTGTTTGATAACATGATCAAAGCAGGTTTAACACCCAATACTTAGAATTATAGCACTATGATTAATGGATATTGCAAGAGCAAAATGGTGGACTAAGCAATCACTCTCTTTAAAGAGATGCGTTGTAAAAGTGTAGTTCCCGATATTGTAATTACAAATTACAATTGCTTGTTGATGGTTTCTGCAAATTAGGATGAATACCATGGGTACATGATCTTCTTGATGAAATGCAGAAAGTGGACAACCCCTGATTTAGTCACTTATTGCATATTGTTAGATGTTTTATGCAAAATCCAACATCTTGATGAGCCAATAACACTATTTTGGAAAATTATTGACAAAGGGTTTCTTCCAAATGTGGAAGAGTAAGAACTGTAAGAGAGTTTTTTTAGCATCTTTTGATCAACAATTGTTGTCTAAATGTTTTGACCTATAATATTATGATAAGTGGGCTTTGTAAAGAGGGCTTGATGGATGAAGCAATGACCTTATTTTCAAAAATGAAAGGAAATGTTTGTCTTCCAAATGCTGTAAATTATGAAACAATTGTTGGAGCTCTTCTTGCTAGTAATAAGAATGAGCAAGCTGTAAAGCTTCTTCATGAAATGATCAGTGAAGGTCTACTAATGGGTAGTAGTAATGAGGTGAGATCAATTATTTCAAATTTAAGCGGCACTTGAGTAATTGTTGAATATTCATATGCTGTGAAAGCTTATTACATACATTAAAATTGACTTGAAATTACATTATTCCTACCATGTGCTTATTTGTTAATTATGACAAATTGCTACTGTCAGATATTATCCACAGTGTTGAGTTTTAATTTATTAATATAATGGCATCAGTTTATCATATCACAAACAAAGTTGACAGTGTGGAGTCATTTGTGCATATTCATCTCTTAACTTGAATTCCTTTTAACTTATATTGAAAGCAAACAAATAAATTTCCATTTTCTTTACTCCATGTTTTCGTGCTTCTCTATGGAACACACATGCTAAGTTATTGCTGGTTCTAGTTCTGAAATATTCAAGATTCACGCATGGTGTTCGACTAATTTGTTTTACAATCTTCATAGATAAGTTTTCCATTGTTTTCTACTTGTACCATATTTGTTGGTAAGTGCTGCTTCTAACTGTTTTTTTTTGGTTCTCCTTTTAATTTAGGTTTCCAAGTCTATGATTCCCTCTGAGATGGGACAGGTTCTTGAATGGGAATCCCGCTCTTCCAATGAGACACAGTGTCAAGTGATGTGTAAGGATAAGGAGTCTTTGATAATTTGATTTGGCTATTATGGTATTCTCTTGAAAGCTGAGTGAAGACCCATGAATGTTAGTTTTGAAGCTATTTATTTATTGAGTTTCATTGTTTTGAATAATGATGTTATTTCCCTTTGACACATCGAGGATTATCACAAAATCTTATAAACTTTTTGGTTAGTAATCGTTCCTAATTTATTGCCCATGACTCCTGACTGGTATTTTTGGTGTTAGAACTGAACAAAGACATGCTGAGGAGATCACAATTCAATTATTTGGTTTAGAGGCACTCTTTGTTTCTCTAATTAATTTTAACTTGAATGTCTCATTGATATAAAATTATTTTATAAGGATATAATATTATTTAAGGCGTTTGTGAGTTGAGTATTAGTTAATTGTGCAGAGTTTTCTATATATATAACATGTTTATCAAAGCTTTTCAAAAGTAAGTGTTTGATAATTTCTTATATGATTATTAATGGCATATGTATGTGTGTAGGTGTGTTCTGTATATGCAATGTAAATGCCCATTAATACTAACATAAACATAGAAAAAAACATAGTATTGGTGGATTCATGAAGATAAAAAGGAGAAGGCTTTTTCATCCACCCAGTTTTATCAATTTGCAAATTTTTCTTCAATTAGTTAAAAGAATAAAATTGGCCGATATTATGACAATACTAGGTAGTATAGATATCATTGATTCGAGTAAATTCTTGTAATGGTCTCTGAAATTCAAGTTATTATCTAATGTGGTCTTTAAGATTTTAATTTCATCATTGTAGTCCTTCAGATACAGCTCCAGATACCATAGTGGTTTCTCAGCATTTTTTTGCTGATGAATTAGCTATCGCTGTGTTGACCTGGCATCACGTTGTCACGTTGGAGGGTGCCAAAATGTTGCTGTTTTGGTTTGGTTCCCATATTTGATAAAAAAACGACGCCGTTTGGATTAAAACATAGCATGTAAAACGGTTTCAATCAAACACACACTCCACTTCCAAACTCCCTCTCCTTCTTCTTCTCTTTATCAATGGCGCTGTCGTAGAATTTTGTGGGTGGGGTAAAAACCTGAGACAAAAAAACATCCAACTTAAGATTAAGTTAGTCGTTCATCTCCTCCACTGCATGCAAGAGGTTCTGCCATTTTTGTTATTAACGAAGGTAATTTTTTTTGCAATGCAATAATGGTTGTTCGTTATATTCATCTTGTGAGTATGGTTGGGATTTTCTGCTTCTTTTTTGTCAGTTTAGTTTCTAGGGTTTGGTGTTTACGCTAGGTTAGGGTTTTGTGTTGATGCTATGTTTTAAACGAATGGAACAGAATTACGGTAAATGATGGTTATAATGTTGAAAAAGTAAGTGTTTAGTGGTGTTGATTTGAGGTTTTTTTATGATATATAAGTAGTTCACAAAAATCTGTTTTGAGTTAAGGGTGATTATGAAGTAATCGTTTTTGAATTTTCTGTAGATGGAAGAGATGTTGGATATTATGCTTCATCATGGGGGTGACTTTAAGGAGGCATATAAGGAAACATATAATCATCCCATTAATCCCATTCCCGGCCAACCATTATGGGAGAAAGCAGAGGAATATAACAGGCCTCATGCACCAAAAATAAAAAAAATAAACCAAGGAAGCTCCAGATGAAGAGAATGATGACTGCAGAAGAGAAGGGTGGAGGAAGATCTAAGAAGACCAAACCTAATCCCAAACTTGACAGTAACATTGGAGAGAAGGTTCATCTAAAGAGGCAATTAGGGGCATTTACATGTAGTTTCTGTGGAGAAAAGGGATACACAAGGAGAGGTTGCAAGAAGAAGAGGGTGGTTGATGCTGCTGTAACTGTTGTTGTTGCTAAGAACAAGAAAATGAAAGGAGGTGCTGTTACATATGACCAACCAACTGAGTAACCTAACGATGATTGTAACTGAGGTGTTGGAGAAGATAAGCATATTCTGCAGCCTCCTGTGAATGCACCAGCTAGTTTTGATGCAGAACTTGTGGAGATAGATTTATCTCAGTCTACTGCCTCTAAATTAGAAGATTCTCAACAGGTATCTAAATATCATAGTACATAATTTTATGTGATTCATTTGAATGTCCATTGATGTCTAATGTTTCCTTTTAATGATCTAGGTGGGTAGACATGTTAGGCCTCAGATCTTCTCTATCACCAACCTCTGGTCTAGTTAATCCCATGCAAAGTGCTAGTTTAGGGACAACATCAATCCCTTGACTTACCGTTGTGTTGTTCTACACATTCGCCATTACCATCGCATATTCGCATATATAGCTCAACCACTCCCGCTACTTGCGCCATTTGCGTTGTTCTCATTATCCTTTCTCCTTTTTTCTTTGTGCTCACTGGATGTCTGGATCTATTTTCTTGCGCCACCCTCGTCACGAACGACGCCAGATTCATCCTGGGGTTTCCATCCAGCATGAGCTCGTCGTTTATTATCTGGTACGCTGCCTCATTGGATTATTTTAGTAGGTATGCGGATAATTATTTTAATTCTTATGTGCCAAATGGTCATTTTAGTACGTATGCAGATGGTTATTTTAATTCTTATGTAGATTGGTTATTTTAGTTAGATACAATTAAAATATGTTGGATGTTCAATTTACTAGGTATGCGGATAATTATTTTTATCCTTAAGTGGATGGTTATCCTTAAGTGCCGATGAGTGTCCTTTTTGACAAACCCGCGACAGTGAGGAGGATTTGGCATTGACGAAGGCCAAAGGGGCTAGTTGGCAACCAAGCGACGGCGTGAAGAGCCCATGAGGCGATGATGATGTCTGGTGAGGGAGAGAGTGACACCATGAAAGGGGTTGATTGGTGAGACGGCGACAGCAGAGGGTTGGGGGGAAAAGTTGGTGCTTTGGCAAATTAGGGTATAATGAATGGTTAAATTTTTTGAATTACTGAATGGGCTTTCTTAGTTAGGTAATTTAGGTGGAGTGTTTTTTTTAACTTTATTGTGCCAAATTTTCAATCCGTTGTTCACGTTGTTCAGATTTTTCATTGTCTACCTAGCGGAGCCGTTTCTGTAGACGTAAAAGCATGGAGCGGATGGAATTTGAACTTGGGTTATAAAACTTCTTGGAAGCAATTACTCAATCAAAAATTGATTTCCTTTTAAAAAAACTAACTTTACCCGTTGGTCATAATATATGAGTAGATCCAACCATCCTTCAGTAAAATAGATATCATTGCCCCTTCGTTAAACTTTTACATCCATGTATTTAGAATCTGAATCAATGAATACAATTCAATGTAGTATTTGATGGATGTGCGTGGTGTATGATAAATAATTGCAGCAAAGGATAATCGCACTATAAGATTAGATGAAAAAATAAGTTTGAGTAAAAATAATCATCGAATCATCAAATGAAAAATACATTCTTATTCTAGAAAGTAGTCAAAGGAGAATAACAAATTAAAAATTTTAACAAAATACTTTCGCTCTAAAACTTAGACTCATGAAAATTAGTAATTATTCATTAAATGCCGATTTGATATAATTATAAAAAAATATCTTCCTAGAATAAATTGAGAAGAGACAGGTGTTATTAACGTAAATATCATATAAATGCTAATTATGTATGATTGACATTATATTATAATTATTGACAATTAAAATGGTTGACAATTAAAATGATTGAGAATTAATATAATTATTCATTAAATTTTGATTTTCATATAATTATAAAAAATACTTTCCTAAAATAAGTTAAGAAGAGATAGGTGCTATCAACGTGAATATCAAATAAATATTAATTATATATGGTTGACATTATATTATAATTATTGATATTGACAATATAATTTTAATGTTACGTTAGTGTAAAATCGTTTTACACGTGCATTCAATCACATAAGGTCACATTAGTAAAAATAAGGAATAAGTATTATTTTGGTCCTTAACGCTGAGGGTCAGAATCGAAATCGTCTCCATCGTAATTTTGGATTTAAAATCATCTGTAACTTTTTTCGTATTAAAATCGTCCTTTTTAATAAATTTTTTACTTTATTACTAAATTACCCTTATTAATAAAAATATTATAAAATTAAAAAAAAACACGGGAGGGGACATGGGAGAAGGGAAAAGGGGAAGGGCGAGGGGACATGGGAGAAGGGAAAAGAGAGAGGGGGAAGGGGGAAGGGGGAAGGGGGAAGGGGAAGGGGGAGGGGGGACGGCGCCGGCGAAGGGGGAAATGGGAAAGGACGCATGTGGGGGGGGGGGAAGGGGAAAGGATGCGGGGTGTGGGGCGAGGGGGGAGAAGGGGAAAGGACGCGAGGTGGGGGTGGGGGGAAGGGGTGTGGGGGAGGAGGAGGGGGAAGGGGAAAGGGAGGAGGGGGACGGCGGCGGTGAAGCTTGGAGCTGCCGTTGCCGTCATCGTGGCCGTCGTCGTTGGGGATCACGAGGGAGAGAGGAGACGCGAGCCACTGCCGCTGCCTCACCACCTCGCCGCCCCCGCCTCGCCGCCTCATCTGCATCACTTTCTGCTTCTACATCTTGCTTCTGCTTTCTTACTTTCCTGCTTTCTTGTTTCTGCTTTCTTTCTTCTGCTTTCTTGCTTTCTGTTTCTGCTTCTTGGTTTGGTGTTGTTTGGTGTTGTTGCTGTTGTTTGGTGTTCTTGGTGTTGGTGTTGGTTGGTGTTGGTGGTGGTGTTTGTGTTGGTGTTGGTGGTGGTGGTGGTGGTGGTGGTGTTGTTGTTGTTGGTGGTGGTGGTGTTGTTGTTGGTGGTGGTGTTGGTGTTGGTGTTGGTGTTGGTGTTGGTGGTGGTTGTGGTGGTGGTGTTGGTGTTGTTGGTGGTAGTGGTGGTGGTAGAGGAGATAATTGTGCTGGTAGTAGTGAGGGTATTTTTGTCAAAAAAAAATTAAAAGGACGATTTTAATACGAAAAAAAATATTAAGGATGATTCTAAATCAAAAATTATGTTGGTAACGGTTTCGATTCTGACCCTCAACGTTAGGGACCAAAACAATACTTATCCCTAAAAATAACTATCTTTTACATTGATCGCATAAATAGTAATCCAAAAGAACAGTTGTGATTGCACGACTGTATAAAATATTTTACACCGTCAATATATGAAAATTAAACTCTTAATATAATATAATTATTTATTATATGTTAAATTTCATATAATTATAAAGAATATACCTTCTTAAAATAAGTTAAAAAGAGAAAAATACATATATTGACACCAAAATACACCACGTTAGCATTCTTGGCATTAGAACATGTCACAATGTCAGAATACTACTCATTATAGAATAATATAATGATAATGATGATAATGATGATTTGTTTGAGTCACTATTCTAATAATATGTTTTTGTATGATAAATCATATTTCAAATAAAATTTATATTTATGGAATAACTCATGCTTATATCTCTTTTATCGAACTCCTTTGACCCTTAATACCTGAAAGTAATTTTCGATTTCTTTGTGCTATGTTCAAAGTAGTCTTTGCAAAGCTAGAAAGTAATAATGCTTCTTTGCATTATTTCTGGGTAGTGGTTTACATCTATATATTTTTCTTATTATTGAATATTTGTAACTGATTTGTTTCAATTCTAATTTTGTATTTAGGATTCCATATAGGTTTCTTGTGAGGTGGAACATATTCTTCAAATGAAAATTCCTAATGAGAGTGAAGAATTATCAACAAACTGGTTTTGGAAGCAATAGTCCAAAGTCAAGGGAGGAGTGATTTGTTTCATTGCTGAAATTTGTGTTTTTGCATTTGTTGTGTATAGAGAATATTTTGTGTTATGCTTTTATCTATAATTCACACAGAAATTATTTTTTTATGGAACTTACTTTGGTGTATTGACTGCATATTGGTGAAGGAGGTGTATTGCCGAAGTGTGGAGTTCGTAGTCAACACGTCAGAGGCGTGGTGCCTGAGCCGGCCAGTGACGTATCAGCACCCCTTCAACACGCAGGGGGCGTGGTACTGTGAAACCCGTGACGCCGTGCAGGGTTTCGCTGAGTTCCAATGTTGCAGCAGCACCGGAAAGGGGATGGGGTGTTGCAGGCCTGCTTGCATGCAGGAAACAGCCCCCCACTCCAGGAAACAGCGAGCAGCCCTTCAACTCTGTAAAAATTCTCTCTTCTTCCCTTCTATTGTGCACACAGAGAGCTGAAGCAAGGAACTGAGAGAGAAAAAAAAGGAGTGTATGAGCGTGTAGGTAGTGAAGAGAGTATTGATAGCAGTAGTGTGTAGTGTGAGTAGTGATGGAAATTGATCCTCTCCATTTTTTTAACACTTGAGAGAAGAAAGTGTAATTTTTCACCTTTAATTCTATAAGTGGGACAAAAAATAAATAGGAGAGAGAGAGAGCAATGAATGGTGAGATTAAACACTGGACACCATCTAGTTTATTTTCCACTAGAGATGATCCACTCTCGAGTAGTGAAATAGAAGAAAAAAATTATTAGTTTAAAGGGATTAAAAAAATGGTACATAATTACACGACGTCCGAAAAACATATTATCAATTATTTGGATCATCTAATTTATGTAAGTTGGCAAATTTTATTTTTTTTATGTATTTAAAGTTTGTTTTTTTATGTATTTAAAATTTTTAAATTTTTTTACATATATTTATATGTGTAATGGGAATATTATTTTGTGTATTTTATGAATATTTTAGAATAAAATTTTAATTTGTAAATTATAGTTATATTCTATTTATTTATAAACGTTAATATATAATTTTTTTTGTTAGATTGACATTAATTATCTGTTATAAAAATAATATAATAAAATATATATTTTATAATTTTTGTTATGAATATACTAATGAATAAAAAAATATTTTGATTTTTTAATAATAAATATGTGGCTGCGTATATTAATAAATAAATATTATAATAAATATGTAAATATATATAAAATATATTGTTATTAAATATTGAAAAAATAAATAATTTGATAAATAAAGATTATTAAATACTTTATTTAAAGTGATAAATGTTATTAAATATTATTAAATATTGTTATCACTTAAATATTTTTTGTAAGAATTATTATTTAAAATAACTATGCGAACACATGAATATGCAATGTTGAACAAATAAATAGTTGGATAAATAAATATAATTAAATATTTTATTCAATAAAAAAGTAAATATTTTAATATTTTAATAAATAAATAAATATGCTAATATTTGTTAAATATTTTAATAAATAAGATATTAAAATAAATATGTGAATATTTATTAAAATATTTATAAGAATTATTATTTAATTAATGTAACATATATCTTTGTTGATGCAACTTAACAGGAATTTGTTGGTGCGTAAACTGGATCCGCCACAGACGTGGAATCCGATGGTCAAAAACTACTTACGTGTCATGAGATTCTACCACGTCTCTAGGATTGGGGTGATAAGAAGATTTCACCCCTTATTAGCTGCTCTGGTTGAAAGGTGGATGCTAGAAACTCACACCTTTGTATTGCCGGTCGGTGAGGTTACAGTGACATTGGAAGATGTCGCTCATATATTTGGCCTATCCATTGATGGAGAGCCTATGAGTGGATGGATAGATAGTAGTGACGACTTCCTTCAGAGTCAGAACATTGTGATATTCGGTTGTGAACCAGTAGTCAGTCATTCTTCGAAATCCTATATAAAGCTGGGTTGGGTTCGACGTATCTAGAGACGCACAGCCGTTGGACACTGAGGAGTCCATTAGGAGATACATCAGATGTCAGATCTTCTGTTTGTTAGGGTCGACCCTATTCACGGATAAGTCGACCGCATACGCCCATGCGAAGTATCTACCATTGCTTCGCGATTTCGAGCGGATCCATACTTATAGTTGGGGGTCAGCATGTCTCGCACATCTTTACAGAGCACTATGCCTTGCATCGTGATATGATACAAAGGAGATGGATGGTCCTCTGAATCTGTTGTTTGTTTGGGCATGGGAGCGAATGTCGTGTATTGCTCCCGTACCGAGACAAACCCTTCTACCGGCTGAGATACCAGTTGTCATGAGGTAATAATTCTTATTTTAGTCATGCGTTATATTCATGATGCATGTTTGATTTACGGTAACTTATTTAAATTTTTTCAATTAATCATGTTTCAGGTGGAGTCATTCGGAACGGACCACAGCGTGGTTATCAAAGACCGTAGCGAGATTCAGGCATGATATAGACTACATGCAGGAGGTAAATAGTTATGGTTCTTGTGATTCGTATTTCCAACCATTAATGTTAGGGTTCTAATATACCAATAATACATGGCAGTTTGAGTGGCGGCCGTACGACGGATTGACTTATGTCGGTCTGAGATCATACCCACACCGTCTTTTCTAACAACATGCATTCGCAGATTCCTGAGAAAGAAGTGGCACACATCAGCTGTCTCCCCTTCCACCAAGGCAAAAGCGATAGGCACAATGTTCTGGTTCCCATCTTGTGCAACAACGATTAGAAGTGTACCTTTGTATTTTTCGTATAGGTGTGTGCCGTCAACCTAAACTAGGAGCTTGCAATGCCTGAATGCCCTAATGCATGGATTGAAACTCCAAAATACGCGATGAAGTATTTTTACACCGTGCGCCTCCTCATTCCCGTTGTACAGTGGTCGTGTTTCTATTTGGACAACTGAACCAGGCATCTTCTGCACCATGACCGAAAGTCACTATGGCAAGGCTTGGTAAGAATCCTCCCAACCACCGAAAACTTTGGCTATGGACTTCTGCTTTGCTAACCAAGCCTTTCAATAACTGATAGTATAGTTGAACCTTGACTAGACTTCCGCTATTATAGATTTCACCTTGATGGACGGGTCAGTCTCGACCAATGGCCTTATAGCCTTAGCAATAGTATCCGAGTCCAACTTGGAATGATCTTGTGAAATCATTCCGATTGTACACGTGTGCCTACCGTTGTATCTGCATATTTCCCAACAACCTTTTTTCCGTATCAAGCTAGCTCGGATAAGCCAGTCGCACTCACGTCCGTACATCTTGCATTTTGTATAGAACGTCTGTGGCTCAGGCTCATACACATCATAGTCAACTCCTCTAGATATAGTGTAACTTCTAATTGCTGCGACGACCGACTTTCTAGAACTGTATTCCATTCCAATCTGGAACTCTTCGTCCTCAGGATCAGCAATACCTACAGAAAGCCGAAATCATCGTTCATTGATCAATCCAAAGTATAAATTAACAAAAACTTGTTATTCAGTCAACACGTACCTATGTTTGCATATTCTGGAAACTCGGGGGCATGCATGGCATCGAGATCCAACTCACGCATTAAAGGTGGAACATACATCGGTTGACTGCTCGAGGGATGAACCACTACATTCTCCGCTACTGCCTCAACTCCCACATCACCATCCTTGTCTTCGTCGCCGGCTTCATAAGTGGCTTTGAAGTCCTCTTTGCTGTCAGTATTCATTCTTTCATACACTGCAGCTCTATCATCATCTATATTTAAATCATTTTGAATCACTACTGCCTCTACGGTTTCAAACTCAACGTACAACTCAATCTGTGGGTGTCGCATCTGAGTCTGCTGGTGAATTTGAAACATATTCTGCATACTCACTTCATCAGTGATCGGCATGGTATCAAACTGTATTAGACCACCAAAAACTACAACCGAATTCCAGTACAGAATTCTACTCACTCTCATTAACGTACTGTTCTCCATGTTTTGACAGAGGCCGTTTTGCAGCTCCATTAACGTCATGGTGCATGATACCACAAACGAAAATGGATTCTGGCACACAAACCTCACTCCCTCATGAGTATTACGTATTATCTCACCGTTGCGATACACCACCAAATTTGCGGTGCCCTCCATTACACTAACAACACACTTAAAACACATTCTTATTCAGAATGAAAATAGTATCGAGCTCTGCCTTATATAGAGGGGAGTATTCAACACGCCCCCACGTGCTGCCTGCCTCAGCCAATCACGCTTTACCACGTGTCAACACGCCCCTGTGTGCTGACTCAACACGCCCACCACGTGTTGCGTTTGTGAGCCAACTACGCTTTGCCATGTCAGCACACCCCACCCGTGGTGATTAAGTATACCCCCACGTGATGTCTTAGTGAGCCAACCACGCTTTGCCACATCAGCATGGTTCCCACGTGCTTCAGGTAACACGCCCCCTGCGTGTTGAGCTTGCATCTGACACGTCCACCTAAGAGTAATACATAAAGTATCCCCATTTCCAGCCAAAACACCATCTATTCGATAACCAAATTTTTTAGCCTAATTCACAAATCTTTTTTATGATAGGATATTTTCATTTCTGTAAATTTACCATTTACTAAATCAATTATTTATATAAAATATATATTAAAATACAAAATATGTATTAAAAATAAGTTAAATAACACATAAATTTTTATACAAATACATAATCGTTGATTTTTTTTATGTATACTTATATTTTTGTAAATCTAATCCCTTGCCCAATATTATATGCACATATGCCCTGAGACAAAGAACAATGCATAGCCATTTATATTTTAATCTTTATGTAATTTCTAAACATCTATTATATCATCATATATAAAAGATGCGAAGGATATTACTAAAAAAGCTAGTTATAATCACTCATAAAGTAAAACCCAAGCATGGGTTATACAAGCAACAGTACAATGTACGGCTTCAAAGTTCAGATTAATGCACCTTACATAAAGAAAGTGAAAACTAATCTGAGAAACATAGTAACACCAATTAACACTCTCTTTGGACTCCTATGCCAAACCCCTTTATTTATCTGCCCAAAAATGGCTATAAGAATCATCTAAAATTTGTATGTGCAGCTTCCATCATCACTTCTGGCTGTTGGATCATAGTTTTCTGCAACAGGGTCAGTGCAACCTTCAGGGATGGGAATATGAACCTGTTGAGCTCCTTTTCCTGCATCCACACAATAAGGTAAGACTTTTTTTTCACTCTTGTTTATTCTAAATTTTCAGGAGGCTTTATGGATCAGAGTTCTAACCATAGAAGTTTCCGGTTTTTATGGCATCTTCATTTTCTTCTCCAAGAGCTGCCTCATTGAGGTACTTGTCAGCCAATTGAACCCTCTTGACATTCTCTTGCTCTTGGACAAGCATGTTTCCGTACTCGAGAAGCTTCTCGATTGTCATCTTCGGTTGCTCGAAAACTGGAGGTCCCTCCTTTGAGTTCACAAGCCTTTTCCCAATGCTTTCCACCCCAACACTAGAGATCCAAGTCCTGACTTCATCATCATACACTCTAGCCCTCAAGGCACCAAAGAAGTCTACACAATTTCATCAACATCTCATTTTTTCAAGCTTTTATGATCGATGAAAATGGGGAATTAGCAAATAAAAAACAACAGTGCTACAAGGAGGCCAGCAAATATTATTATTTTGGACCAGTATTTAGCCGACAATAGTTTGCACTCATATTTACAGGAGTTTGCATACATGAGTCAACACAGTTTGTAACCACATTTACCATAATTTAAACACATGAATCAATATAATTTATTTGTTGAAGGCACCTTGGCATTTGTGCTGGCTAAATGCGGACCAAAATTGATAAAAAGAAAAAATGCTGGCCCCAAGACTTTTTGAATAAAAAAACTTACCAATAGATTGACCAGGGAAGGTATCAACAAGCCTTACAATGTCCTCTTTGGGAACATTATCTGTCCTGAAAATACCTTGGCAGACACCAATCCGGTCTTCTCGAGTCGGCGCCCAATAGAATTTCTCCATACGTCCGTCGCGAATGAGAGGAGCATACAATGTTGAGAAGTCATTACCGGTGACAATGATGGGGACACGCGGATTCTCCTCCTTGTTGTACATACCAGGAAGTTGAACATTGGTTGGGTTATCAGCAATGTTCATGAGTGTGGCATTTACCATTTGGTTGTTAACTGTGTATTGGGTTGTTCCACCCATCCTACCAGCCCCTGCATCAAGATCATTGATGAAGAGGCAGCACATCTTTCCTTTCTTAATTATGTCCGCCGCCTCGCGATACCTTTGCCTGATCAACTTTGCAGGCTCTCCGGCATTTCCACTTTCCAATTCTCCAGCACTCATCATTATAGGGCTGAATTCAAAGGCCAAATATCAAAGAGTTAGAGACTAATTAAGCATCAATTTTAAGGGGAGATTACATGTTAAGGAATGTAACTGAACTTACTTGATTCCCATCTTGGCAAACACAAGTTCACATTGAAAAGACTTCCCTTGACCTTTGCCACCCCAAATTCCCAAAATAAGAGGAACTTTAATATTTGGCAAGTTCAAAAAGTTCTTGGTGATGTGAACTACAACCTTGTCCATGAATGCAGGAGCAATATAGAAACCATCAATGGTGTTGTCCAAATTGTACCTGATAAAAAAAAAAAAGGTGAATTAGCATTCAACAACTTCATTATTTTAGGGTAAATTACTTCAAAAGTCCTTATAGTTTCACTTAATCTTCAACCTTGTTCCTCTAATCTAGAAGTCTTGTGTCAAGTCCTTATAATTGTGTCTTAAATCTTGTGTTTGTAGCATCTTTTGAGCCTCATTTACTTTTTTTTAAAAAAAAAACAGGGACTTGATCACAAAAATTTTAAATTAGAAGGACCTAATTAAAAAACATTATATAATATAAAGACTTTACTAGAAATAGTTAAAAACTATACAATATACAAACTTAAAAGTAATATCCCAAATTTTAATTACCAAATCAGACTCTTTTATTTTGTTAGACAAATTGGTCCTTGTCGTTATTTAATTAAAGCATAACCATGCCTAATAATTTTAAAAGGAAAAGTCTAGGGGACCAGCAACTTTATTAAATTCTGGCCAACATGTAACTAGCAAAGAAAAGTGAGCCATTAGATGAAATCTCATACCAATCTCTCACCATTAAAATCATCATTGATGACTATTTGATGGCTATAAATCACAAAAGTTGCTGTCCCCCTAACACTTAAAATTTTTATATCAGTTATTTTATAAAAACGAACAGTATTGATATGAAGACTGATTTGTCTAACATGAATAAATTTTGTTGAAGACTAAAGACTAAAGACTAAAGACTAAAGTGTTCAACTAAAAAGCTTTTGAGACTCATTTGGGTATTACTCAAAAGCTTTAAATTATAAGTATCTAACAAAATATGGAGTGAAAAGATAGAAGGTACCTCTGGAGTAATCAATCAAACCGAAAATAAGAAGAAAAAGATTCAACTTTTGTTATGAAAATGAAGTTCAAAGTAACTTACTGGCGAAGACCGGTACTGATGTAATCATAAGAACTCATGACAGCATAGTGAGTGCCACTATCCATGGGGGCTTGGAAGAGAGAGTCCACCATTCCTTTTCCTCTTGTGATATCTTGTTGATCATCTGAAGTGTCATAGGCAAGTCCACTCCATCTGTCCTTCGTGGTCTGCTTCTCCTCATCGTATTCGATTCCGGCGCAAACCTTAAAGTTCCCGCCAGACAAATTCCTCTGGTTTGAAACTACAGAACTCACTCTCTTCAAGCTGGTTCCAAAGAATGCTGAGTTTGTTGTTGGAGGTGCACCACTGCTTGATCCACTCAGTTTCAACTGCAACTGCACCATTTACACACAAATCCCTTCTCTCATCAGTTCATATTATTGCAAGTTCCATGTAACACTATATCAACAATAGTAACTAAATTCTTATACCGTTAATAGCATTTAATTTCACTTTTCGTTCTACAAAATGTCACAGCAGCATTTGTAAGTTCATATGTCATAAATAGTAATTTGAAACTAAATGAGAGATTCTCACTCCAATGCTTCGTCACAATTCAATTTGAATTTATATTATTATTTTATCATTTATTTGGTTCTCCATTAAGATAATACCCGCTCTCTGTAGGGAGATCTGTTTCATTCCATCTATTCATTTTAATGCAAATTTCAATTCTAAATTAGTTTACTTCTTCTAAGTATCAAAAGTGATATTCTAAAAGTACTCGTTAGAGTTGCTCTAAATGAATAATATTCTATCCTAACAGTAATGTTATTTGAGGATTCAAATGTAGAGGTTTGTTTAGACAACCATCAAATTTAAGGTTGAGTGAAGATTACAATCTAGTCAAATAGTGTAAAAGGGAGGTTTATTTAGGTGTATAGAAGAAAACATTATCTTCCTATGATCCTATCATAAATCTTATTTACATCTAAGCTATTAACATCTCTTCTAGTTTAATTAAAGATGAATTTAGAACAGACCAAATAGCAAAATCTCAAGATATCAAAGTTGCTCAAAATTCACAATATTTCCTTGCTCATATAGTCATCGTATAGATAAATCTAAAAGTATGTAAGCATGTTTATGTACTAGAACTAGAATAAACTTAATAATATATATGAAATTAAGAAATAAAAAAATGCAATTAAAAATACATAAATAAATAAAACCCACGAAACAAAAAGTATAATTAAGTAAAACCAAACATGTTATATATCTACAAGACCAAAAAGCTTGAACATTTTTTTTTTGGGTGCAAATGAGCACGATATGATATATAGTTAGTAGTAATATAAAAATGAGTACCGGTAGCAAGTTGATGGCTCCAACAGCTGAAGTTGCCATTGTGTTTATAGTGATTCCAAAAGGGGTTTTGGTATCAAGGGAAGAGGACGAAATATGATAACTATGAAGCTATTTGAAATTAAAGTGTTTATGGATTGAAGGAAAGAGAGAGGTGAGACTGTGATCTTTATAGTGTGATCATGTTATCTGAATGCTTGAGTGAGAGTGTTGCCAAAATAGAAAGTGATGGAGAAAATGGAAAAGAAAAATCTGTGGATATGGCCATATGGGTAGCATGGGAATTTATCAAGAACCACACAAATGAATTGGGAGTATTATTACACACGTGGCTTTTGGTGAGGTGGACATTGGTTTTGGAATGTGGTATTTGAGGATAGAGCATAGAAACTAGAAAGACTATTCATGTGTTTTATTTACAAAACAAAATGGAGGCTTCTCGGAACTCTGCTTATTTGAGGTTTGTGTTGAAGCTCCTCTCTCCACCACTCATATTTTACTTGTTTTGTAGTTATAAAATTATGAAAAAAATTGAGTTAAAAAAAAAAAAACCTACAAGAACACTCTTTAAGATTAAAAAAATGTTATCTGCACATTTCAGTTGGCTTTGAGTAAATTTCCATTACAGTGAGGGATCCAAAAAAATTTAACAATAAGGGATAAAAATATATAAAAATAAAATTTAAATAAAAATATATTTATAGTTTGAAACTAAACCTATATATATACTACACAAGGTTTTATGCTTAAGTCGTAGAATAGAGGCAGTGTGGTATTATGGACCTTTAATACAGTAAAATAAATACATAATAGAGAAGGGAAAAATATACTCAAAGCGGTAAACAAAAATTACGAAAAATTAAAAGCGCAACACTCAACGAAAAAGATTGCTTGCGTGCTAAGAAACCTAATAGAAACACGATAGGAATAAGCAAAAGAATAAGGAAAGCCAAGGAAACAGCTTAACTAGCCCCCTGACTCAGCCTGCGAAACTAAGGCTGGCCGGAGGATGTATATATACATATAAACATATATAGATATCCCCAAAATACATCAAAATATCAAAGTAAACTCTTAACTCTCCCTCAACCTCTAAGAGGAACAGCATACATAAGTTACTTGGAGAGTAAGCTAGACATATATATACATATATACAACCAGAAACCAAAATACACCCAAGGACTACTTCGCTTTCCAGGATCCAGACGCTTAACGAGGAGCCTCTCGACCTGCATCTGAAAAACAACAATACAATATGGAATGAGAATCAGAGGTTCTCAGCATGGTAAAAGTGCCACGCGTATAATAAATACGGTCCTGAGAATGCCATAGGCAATCCTAGAACTCCGTTATTCAGTTAACCAGCTTAAATACTAAACAGAAGTCATAAACAGGAGTAGGTATTCTAAATCTACCTATCTTACTCAAGTGTGATCCTAACTTAACGCCAAACCATTTCTCCAATTTCTCCATTCCTCCATCATTCATAATGCAACAAGAACAAACATCCAAACAAGTTCACGCACAAGTAGTGAGCAGCTAGTACAAATAGCAGGTATAACAGATAGCAGGTGATATATATCAATTAGGCATACCCATAAATTGCATAGCAACTATTACAAACAAATGCATATGATGCATGCCTGTCCTATGGCTGATGGGACCCATCTGTCTGTTATCCAGCCAACCCGATAAGTCCGAAAACCTTAGCATGTCCCCCATCGTGCATCTCCAAGAGTCTATGCATAGAGTTAACATTCATTCATCATATAATCACTAAATGGGGGCTATCCATACCCGAAAATTTATACGTGCCCGGTCACCCTGACGACGTAGGGTCAACAGAGTATCGAAATTCAACCTGGAACACGTGGTGGAGAGCCACGGATCTTACCCAGGAAAACTCGTATCTCAGATATCTTTATTCATAAGCCATAACAATTATCATCAATACATCATCAAATGGCAAGCCTTAACTTTAAACCTCATTAACATTCTCATTTTCTTCATAAAAGTCACCGTTTATAACTTTATTCACCCTCAAGTTATCTTGTTTTCCTAGCTTCTTTTGTCTACTGGACCTAGAACCATGCTTAAAGCCTTAAAGGGAAGAAAATAGAGGTTTAGAAGTAGAAAAATTGGTTTAAAAACAACCAAAACTGATTTTTGCAGCAGGCAACATCCACACGTATGCATGCCTCTCGCGCATGCGTCGCCAAAATTCCACGCCATGCGTCCGCGTGAGCCACGTGCACGCGTGGGTGGGCGTGTTTTTAAAAAAAATGAGCAGAATGCCCAGAAGCATTCTGCAACCAGCTTTTACCATCCTGCAACACAGTTTTATACCTCAAACTTGCAACATCCATAACTTTCTCTACGAAGTTCCGTTTTTTACAAAATTGATATCAATCAAAAGTTCTTAAAACCATCTTTTACTTGCAACAAACCACAAATCAATCAAGAATTTGAGGAGTAAATTATGGATGTCCAAAGTTCATCAAAATTTGGTTTTAACCACTTTAAATAAAACCTCATTTTCATCAACTTAACTTTCTTACCATATAAACCTACATTGTAATGCCATATCCACTCAATTCATCAACAACCAATAATAACTTTAATCAACTTAACCAACCTCAATCATCAATAATTACTCACTTTACCTCATACATCAACAACCCTTCATTGTTCATATCAAAATTTCACCTATACCAACTTTCACCATATATTTATCAACCTCCCATCAATTTACCAATTTAAATGCCATTAGCAAAATCAACCCTTCATTCACATTAATCCATCAACTTAACATAATAACTTGTCATTAACAATTACTAATCATAATTCATCAATATCAATATCAACACAACCCATTATAAGCAAGTCCAACAACATGGAATTAATAACATCATCATCCCAATTAATGTTCATCAATATTTATACTAACAACAACACAAAGCTACTCATTAAATGGCCTTAACAAATTCAACCTATCCTATGGTTCTTCTAACCTAAGTTTTCGCAACACCGTAAATATTAAACGTGTGAAACTTAAACCATACATTAGCCGATCACTTAATTCACCCAAGGCAGCCTCTCAACACAAAATTACAGCCCCTCCAAGCTCAATCAAATAGCCCCAAAGCAAGCCTTGTCATCAACAAAGCTCCAAGTAATCCAAATTCAAGTCCAATGCATAAACACCATCTTAACCTACACTTAATACACATATATATGTCCCAATTCAGTTTTCTATTACCAAAAATAAGATTGAGTTAGGATTAGAGTGTTCTTACCATACCCATATGCTCAATAGCTTGAGCTCACAAGTTCCGGAAGCTAACTTGAACCTAGAACATAGAAATTGGACAAGATTCACCATAGATTTTCAAGTTTACCAAAGAAAGAGAGATAGGGATTCTGAACTTAATATGAGGCTTACCAGTAAAATTGTTCAGATAGAAAGGTAGAGCTCGACGCACTGAGCGCGTGGCCGTAAACGGTGCGGCGATCGGAGCCCGGACAGAGGAGTTATGGTGGTGAGAAGGAAATGTGAGGGTTAGGTTTCTTCTCCTCCCCCCTTGCTGTGTGTTTTGTTGCTTTTGCGAAATGGAAAAGATGAAGCTTCTGCTTCATTTATGTTATAGGTCCGGTTGGACCCACAGGCCTGGTTTGGGCTCCGATTCAACCGGTTCGGCCCTTCTAGTATAATTCTGGGCCAAATTTTCGAAATTGGTATCAAAATTTTCATTTCGACGAGCTCTATCCTATTTTGATACTAGTTTTGTATTTTTAGCTTTCCTAATCAAAATTCTATTTATTAACTAATAATTTACCGATTTTAGCGGGGTTTACATCCTACCCACCTAATTAGGAATTTCGACCTCAAAATTCAGAGTGAATTACCTGAAAAGAGGTGTGGGTAGTCCCTCCGCATCTTTGACTCAAGCTCCCAGGTATGTTCTTCCATACCAGCCCGACTCCAAGCTACTTTCACCAAAGAAACTTCCTTTCTGTGTAAACGCTTGACGCTGGTATCATCAATTCTAATCGGAGTTACTGGAAGCGTCAGATCTTCTCTCACTTGGACTGATTCTAGTTCTAAGACATGGCTAGGATCAAAAGTGTATTTACGAAGCTGCGATACGTGAAACACGTCATGCAGGTTCAAAAAATGTGGTGGTAACGCGATCCTATACGCCACTGGTCCAATTCTCCTTAGGATTTCAAACGGCCCAATGTAACGGGAATTTAACTTCTTGGTTTTGATGGACCTCCCTATTTCAGTGGTCGGAGTAACCTTCAGGAAAATGTGCTCTCCTTCCTCAAATTCCAAAGACTTCCGTCTTCGGTCAGCATAGCTCTTCTGACGGCTTTGAGCTTCAAGCATTTGGCTCCGGATTCTTTTTATTTGCTCAGTGGTTTCACTTACCATTTCAGGTCCTATCAAGCTCCTTTTTCCAGCCTCATACCAATATAATGGAGACTGACATTTTCTTCCATACAAAGCCTCATATGGAGCCATTCTAATACTTGCATGATAGCTATTGTTATAAACAAATTCTACCAGAGGCATATATCGATCCCAACTTGCCGGTTGATCCAAAACACAAGCTCTTAACATGTCTTTCAAGGTTTGGATTGTTCTTTCTGATTGGCCATCCATCTGAGGATGATAGGCAGTGCTTAAGGCTTAATTGAGTGCCAAAAGCTCGCTAAAATGCACCCCAGAACCATGATGTAAAGCGAGGATCTCTATCCGATACAATGGTAGAAGGTACACCATGTAACCTCACAATCTCCTTTATGTATAAGCGGGCCAACTCTTCCATAGTGCAGCTTATCCGAATAGGCAGGAAATGAGATGATTTGGCCAGTCGGTCTATAACTACCCAAATAGCATCACAACCTGTCCGAGTCCTCGGTAAGCCTATCACAAAATCCATAGCAATGCTCTCCCATTTCTATTGTGCAATTTCCAAAGGTTGAAGGGTCCCTGCTGGCCTTTGGTGTTCAATCTTAACTTTCTTACAAGTTAGGCATTTAAAAACATGTGACGGCACATCATTTTTCATTCCTGGCCACCAGAACATCGTCTTTAAGTCTTGGTACATTTTGGTGCTTCCAGGATGAATGGAGAACCTGCTCTTGTGAGCTTCCTCTAATATGCTCTGTCGCAATTCCCCGACATCTGGCACAATTATCTGGCCCTTGAACCTCCACAACCCATCTTTATCTTCTGACATTCTCCATTGCTTGCCTTTTTCAATCGCCGGTAAAATCTTATACAATTCTTGGTCATTCTGATGAGCCTTTATCAGTTCAGCCTTGAAGTCACTCGAGATATGTAACTGACTTAGGCGTAAAGTCCCAAACTCTTCTCTGATTCCCAGTTTCAATCCTTGAAAGGCTCTCAACAACTCTTCCTCTCTTAGCATCATCCAAGCAGCGCATAGGGATTTCCTACTCAAGGCATCCGCCACTACCTTTGCCTTTCCCGGATGATAGTTTAGCTCGAAGTCATAATCCTTCAAGAGTTCCATCCACCTCCTCTGACGCATATTAAATTCTTTTTGCTCAAATAGGTACTTTAGACTCTTATGGTCTGAGAAGACTTGAAATTTCACTCCATAAAGATAATGCCTCTAAATCTTCAAGGCAAAGACAATGGCGGAAAGTTCCAAATCATGAGTTGGATATTTTCTTTCATGTTGCCTTAACTGACGTGAGGCATAAGCTACAACCTTATGATGCTGCATCAACACGCATCCTAAACCTTTCAAGGACGCATCACAGTACACCTCGAATGGTTCTCTCGGCTCAGGAAACACTAATACAGGGGCGGTAGTCAATCTCTATCTTAAGGCAAGGAAACTCTTCTCGCACTCGGGAGTCCACACAAAAGGAACATCCTTCCTGGTCAGCTTAGTAACACCCTAGGAAATCAAATTAATAATGGGAACAATGACAATAATGGTGATAATGGTCCGATGATGCTCTCTATCTTTTTGAAGGTTCACCCTCCCACTTTCAGAGGGACCTCGAATTCGACCGATGCTGATAACTGGATACAGGCCATTGAGCGAGCATTACAGGCTCAACAGGTTCCAGATGAGCAGTGTGTTGAGTTTGGGACCTACCAGTTGCATGGTGAAGCTCAGCACTGGTGGCAGAGAATGAGGCACATTATGCAGCCTGATGGGATTATGATTTCTTGGGAGTTGTTCCGAGATGAATTTTATAAAAAATATTTTTCCACCTTAGTTAGAAATGCCAAAGAGCTCGAACTACTTCAACTTAAATAGAGCCAAATGACTATTACTGAGTACACCAGTAAGTTTGAGGAATTGTGCCACTTCTCGCGCATCTGTCAGCGAGCTCCTGAGGACTTTGTTAAGTGGAAATGCATAAAGTATGAAGGAGGCCTTAGGAGTGACATTCAGAGCTTTGTGGCGCCTATGCAGATTCGGATATTTTCTGAGCTGGTGAATAGGACCAGGGTGGCAGAGGATTATGTTAGAAGGGCTACAGCAGAGAAATGGAGTCTGAGGATGCCATTTCAGAGGACCACAGGAAGAAACTTTGCACCCAGAGACAGACAGTTCAAACGTGGTGGCTTTGTCCCCTAGAACAATCAGGGGCAAGACAGCTCCAGGAGGCCTAATACCACTGCTAATCAGGGAAGGAGACAGGGTAAGCAGCCACAGCAGGATATGAATTACCACAGATGTGAAAAGTATCACTCAGGACCATGCAGGTTTGGGATTGGAGTCTGTTACTCCTGTGGGCAGCCGGGACACTTGGCTAGTAGTTGCCCAGAAATGAAGAGGTATGAGACAGGCAGGGTGCAACAACCAGGAAAGGTATACACTACTTCTTCAATAGGCGCTGATGGGTCAGAGGCATTGATCAGAGGTAAATATGAGATGGCGGGTAAAATTTTAAATGTCTTGTTTGATTCTGGAGCTTCGCATACTTTTATTGCATTTGAGAAGACATCGAGTTAGGATTGAAAATAGTAGTACTGGGGTATGATTTAAAGGTATATAATGCTACCCACAAAACTATGGTGACTAGGTTAGAGTGCCCCCAAGTTCCTTTTCGAGTGCAAGGACGTGATTTCGTGCATAACTTAATTTGTCTGCCGATGACTGGTCTTGATATATATATATATATATATATATATATATATAAATTAATTAATTGGTATAAAATATATAAATTTAAATTGTGATTAAAAGATAATTTATAATTATTCTCTCTTTATTTTTAATAAAATTAAATGTTATTTTTATAAATGTATTTTTAAACAATTATTTAACTATTTATTATCTACTACTTAATTGTGACATTTATTTGTTATAATATTTATAGAACAAATGAAATTTTTAACTAAAATAATTATTATAAAAAATACCATTTTAATAAAGAATATTAATATATAAATAATATATTTTTAGCGTTAACTAATATTTAAAAAATATTATTAATAATTAAAGTTATATTTAATTATAAAATTAAGTTTCAACATGATTATTAACTAATTTGCTAGCGTAGTAAAGTTAATTAGAACTATTTGTTGATTAATTTATTTATTTCTCAGCTTTGTTAAATTAGGTGTATTTTTGTTCCGTAGGGGTATACATGGTTGAGTTGGATCATATTTTGTTAAACTCAAATTCAATTGTAATATTTTATTAAGTTTATTTTAAAAATTTAAACACGATCTAAATCAACTCAGAATAAAAAAAATAAATTAAGTTAGATCGATTATCATTAATATATATAATTTTATAAATTTTATATAACAAATTAGTAAAATAAGACCTTTAAAGATTAAGTTCAATAAATCATATATATATATATATATATATATATATATATAATAAATTATTTTAAAGATAAAATAATATTCTATAATATAAAATATATTAATTAAAAAACAAAAATTTTATTATTAATTTATTTATAAAATATATATTTTAGTTATATAATATGATTAAGTATGATCAGCTTAAACTATAATTTAAATTTAACCAGATGATATTGAGTAAAAAGACAAATCTAAATCCGACATATTTTGGAGGAAATGTCTTTGATGGGAAAAGAATAATCAGATTTTTAAAGGATCATGTAACAAGATTTCAAATAAAAAGTTGGGATGGCTGTCATACAATAATTGTTGAAAATGTCAATTTTGATCCGAATTTAAATATATTTGCAGACCTCGCTCAAATTATCTGGTCTTCTTTTTAGCCTCTGATCCATAGAGACGCAGCAATCGATGCCATCAGAATCACAATTTCACCGGACGCTGTAGGTGGTCCGCTTCCTAAAACATCAATAATCTTTTCATTTTAAACGAGAAATCTGCTTTATCGTTGCTCCATAGTTGCTTCTTGCTGTCGTTCCAAAGTTTGAGTTCCAATTCATTTAAACATCACACAAGTGTTTCTTTTCCATGTTCCAAATGTACATCTCTTGAAATATTTTTTGGATGTCTTTCTTGGTGAAAGCGAAGAAGCTCTAACTTTAATTTATTGGCATGTTTTGTGCTATTGATGAAGGACGATGAGAATTGATCTCCACTGACTCCATTTTTTTATAATTTTAAAAAATTCTAAATGTAATTGGATTATTATTATTGTTATTATTGAAGAGTTTCAAAAAGAATTCAATAAAATTCGTTGAGAAAATTTTAAATTTAAAATTGATGATTAGATATTAGTTAATTCAATTTTTGTTCAAACTCAGATTTAATTTACTTGCTCTCTGGTGGAGGTGGGAGAAGGAGGAAAAGTGGATAGTACTGTAGAATGAGGTGGAGGAGGAGCCGGCAGTGACAAAGTGGAAAAGGATGTTCTCAAGAAAGTGCTAGAGGATAGAGAGGACGACGGCCATGGAAATCAAAAGTTGTTGGTATCAACATGCACGGTATCGGAACACTTGTCTTCTTCAATTTTTTTAATTAATTAAATTAATATTATAAATTCACCCCTATAATTTTTCATAATTTTAAATTATACTTGATGCTTAAAGGTCATGAATATATTTTTTTCACCAGACAAAGTTCTTACATTAGATCCCTCAGATTTTGGTCTGGATCAGTCTTGCATGTTTTTATTTTATAGTATCATAATGAGTGTTCGTGAGGCAAGTACTCCTCTCCTGTTTTTTATTCCCATTTTAAAAAAAATCCTTAGTCCCTGCTGTATTTTTGTTAGGAGTCTACACTTACACAGTATTTGATTCAAAAGAATATGGGGGAAAAGAAAATATAGAGAAAGAAAATGGATGAAAAATCAAATTTTCTATTGTTTGGATGACCAAAGAAAATAAAGAGGAAAACAAAAAAAATGGAGTCCATGTAACACCCTACTACACATAATTTTACACCTAGAATATAAAATCGAAGTGATGAGGCACTACGACCTCTAAAAGTAATATGTATAAGAGGTACGGTGAAAACAAAATCGAAAGTACAACGCTCACGAAAAATGGAAAGATAGAAAGCTTATACAAAAAACTAAAAGATAGATAAATAAAAGTAGAGTTCCAAATAATAGTTATATAATTAAGATTTAGACTTGACCTGTGAAGTAAAAGTCGGCTAGAATATATATATATATATATATATATATATATATATATATATATATATATTTTACTTTTAGAAATCGTAGTGTCTCACCCTTTTATTTTACATCTTAGGTATAAATTTCTGTCTGGTAGGGTATTGCAGTTCACACAAAACTTTTCTCCTCAACTGTGAGATGAAAACTAATGAAGAAGAAGAAAATAATAATACAATTACAAATTTGTCCTCCACTTAATTAAAAAAATTCAAAATTCTCCATTTCACTTATTTTCAAATATGAAAATACATCTCTTGTGTTTTTTCCAGTTTTACAGCGCCACCAAACTTCATCTTTTCCTAAATATAATTAAAGAGATTAATGATGTAACCTATAAATAACTTTTATTAATGTTTTATAAAATTATTCATTTATATATATTTAAAAAAAATAATACATTTTTTGTTTACTATATTTAAAAGACAATAGAAGAGAATAACTTCAAAAAAAAAATGTTGTTATTAACAAAAATAATATGTTAAAATCTTAAAATATAATTTAAATGACTTTTTTCTATTAAAAAAAATTAAATACATTAATAAATTATAATTTATATATAATATAGGTAAATGTATTAATGTAATTTTACTCTGCTATAATTTTTTTCTTTTTACTTTTTCTATCATCTAAACAAAAAAAATTCTTCTTATTTTCTTTTTATCTATTTTCTCTTCATCCAAAAAAAAAAAATTAATTTTTTCTTTTATTTTCTTATCTCTCATTTTTAGATTTGGATCCTTTAAAGTTTGAATTTTACTTTAAAGAGTAAAGTGTGATCTCTCACTATTTATTTCATAGGTGAGACTAAGAATAAATATAAAAGAGAAACTATTCAAAGGTAGAAGATCACACTTTACTCTCTAAAGTAAAATTCAAATTTTAGAGGATCCAAATCCCTCATTTTTTCTTCTCTCATTTTCTTTTCTCTTATTTTTCATCTTGCATCCAAACAATGCGTTAATTATTTCCACGAAAATAAAAGACATATATTCATGGATATTATCTCTAAAGTTTTTTAAAAATTAACACAAAAAATAACATAATCAGATACAATTATTGAACATAATGTAACACAATCTAATAAAGTTCAACAAAATTGAGCATACACATTAAAAATTCATAACATATTCATTAGGGTTTATCTATATGGATAATTTGATAATTTTATATCTGCGAGAATTTAACAAATTTCTATGGGGAGGATACATATTTTTATTATCATCTTTATCTCTATTTATTCGCAGGAATATTACCATCTCTGTAGGTATTTTACAAATTCTATCTAACCTATATCATGGTTAATTTCTGTAGATCCCTATTGTGACAGATGTTTTTGTCATTCGTAAATTTTATAAACAATTTCTTGAGAGGTTAAAAAAATGGCCTCATGACCGATGCAAAAATGTATTAGAAAAAGAAAAAGTCTAGGGGCCAGCAACTTTTGTATTTTTTAGCCAACACTTAACTATCAAAACAAAAGTAATACATCTCCTATTGTTAGATATTATTAGATGTAATCTCACACCATTAAAAATACTATTGATGACCAATTGATAATTACAAAACACCAAAATTACTGACCTCTAAAAAATTTAACTAATGTAATGGTGTAAATAGCATTTTTGCTCTAAAGTATTTGTCTTAGAAAATTTTATAGATTTTATACGGTAAACATTCGAAAATTTAAGTAGTTTTTCTTTAATAAATAATGTTTACATTAACCCCCCTTAATCAATGTCTTTTGCTAAAACCAAACACAAATAATTTATCACCGGCCATAAAAATACATATTTGATATTTTATAAAAGATATTTATATTACAATAAATAAATTTAATTATTAATTTATTGCAAGTTTGAATAGTTTAACTATTATACTATGACATATTTAATTATTTTAATAATTATTATTTAATTAAAAATATATAAATTAATATGTATAAATATATATAAATATATATAAAAATTTAATGATTAATTTAATATATAATTTTTAAGGGATATATATAACATTTTTGAATTGTAATAGTTACATATAACAAAAAACTAAAAGAGCATATACCTATGCAGCACGCACCGGTATTTTAAAGTGCGTGCCATATTAATATCCAATTTATAATTTTCTACATATATTTTAAAAAAAATTATTAAAAGACATCAAAATTTATTGTTTTTAATTATTATTTAATTATTAATTTATTTTTTTAATTTAATAATTTAATATATTTTATCTTATATTTTTAAATATTAATAATTAATTAATAATTAAAAATAATAAATCATGATAATAACTCTTTAACCTTTTTCTTTTAAGAATATTTCCTTCAAACTCTTAAATTTATATATATAAAAATGGAAATTATAATTAACAAGCAACAGGAACTTTAGTTTATTTAAAATCATTATTCACTCTAATCCACTTGAGATTTGTATAGTATGTTAATTTTAAGCTCATTTTATATATTATGCTATTGACATACGGTGTCTGATGTTATCATTTTATAATTTTTAAATATTATTGTATTTTTGCATTTGTATGTATGTATTACATCGTATATGTATCTCGTATTCTGCATCCATTCTTCATATACTCTATTGTGAAATATTTGTCATTTAAACAATTTGATAGACAGTTAACAATACACATGTATCTAAATTAAATACAAATTCTATCTAATACCTCAAAATATAATTAAATGGTTAAATTTATTTTTAAATGATCTTTTCTTTTAAAGGTTTTTAAATAAGTTGAGAAAGAAGTTAAATCAAATAATTACTTTTAAATTTAAATAAACAAATTATGTAGAATGTAACATCCTAATTAGCCTAAGCCTTACCTTGCGTTGTAAAGCAAAGATTAATCAGAGATTACGATAGTTCTAAGCTATATATATATATATATATATATACAGAAAGAATAGTATAATCTAGAAGCCCGGTAAAGGATATAGCTCAAAACATGATTTCAAAAGCGCAAAACGTACTAACGAAGCTACTATCTTAAGGAATAAGAAACAGATGTGATATAAACAAGATAAAGTATCATAGTGTAATATCATAAGGGACTAGCCACGACTCGCAGAGTTTAAGCCGGCTAGCCATATACAGACCATATAGAAACCAGACAGTAAAAACAGCTTATACAAGTTTTGTTCTCTCGTATACAAGCATCTAGGCAAAGACAAAATACAAAAGTGAGAGATGTATAAACAAAATAAACAAAAGACTCTAAAAGAATCCAAGATCCTCCGCTTTTGTCACCATCCAAAACAACTCACCGAGGTGGGTTGCGATTTGCATCTGAAAAATACAACAGAAATATGGTATGAGAACCGGGGGTTCTCAGTATGGTAATAGTGCCCAGTGATGTAGGATATAAGACTCCGGGACGCCAAAAGCAATCTTAGACTCCATATCCATCACAAGATTCAAGCTTAAAGCATTCTAATACAGATAAGCATAAAAGTACCAACATTAACTTAAAATGAACCAGGTAATATATCCTAGGGGATTTCTACTCTAACCAAACACCGTTGTCCCACAGCCTTCACCAACCGATCCTCTATGCGATCCCATCGCCACCGCCTTCTGAACCTCTTTAATCCCAGTAGAAAACACAGGTAATATACAATACAAGTAAAGCACAAGTAGAAGCATATAAGACAAATAATTCAGATAGCAAGTAAGCATGGTATTCAATTAGGCAACCCATTACAAGTAAACAAAACATACAAACAGATAGAAAATGCATATGATGAATGCCTGCCCTACTGCCTGTGATATCACATTGTCGGTTCAACTGCCAACCCGATACATCCCCATGGAGATGTCGCCCTTCGGATTTCTCATATGGGAACCCCCGAGATATAGTGCCCGGATCACTGTCCAGTAGGTACCGGCGCCTGCATGCTCTATAGATCCGAAGGGATGCGAGCAGGATACTCTTGCCTCAGACCTCACATCTCAACGTAAGTGGGATTAACCACCGTCCTTACGCCGCCACCGCTACCTCGACAGGCGGGATTAACCACCGTCCCTGTCGGGCGCATAGCGTCTCATAATCTCAGTAAAAACATTATTTTAGTGGTTTTCAAAAAGCATTTTCAGTATACAGAGATCCATCATCTCAATCCTTTAAAATTAATGCCCGGTTTTCAACTTCTAATATTTTTCTAAGGTTTTCGACGGTTTTTCACTTTTTTCGTGCGGTACCGGGCAGACTTGAACCGGTTCAACCGGTTCAACTGCCGGTTCGCAGTTTTTCACGGTTTTTCACAGAAAGCACATTTTCTGACTCAGAAAGACCCACTGAGTCCAAAAATCACCTTTACATTCTCAAATTCTCTCTCTAACTTTTCGAAATCTAATTTGGACAATTAATCACTTAATTAATCGATTGATTAGAGCAGTTCTTACATAGAATTATAATTTAAAAAAATTATTTGCAATTTTATTTTTTAATTATGCATACTAGAAAATTCAAAAAACAAAAAATGAGAGGAGTGATACCTCGATATATTCTGATTCCATTACGAAGTGTAATATTATGATCTACGTCTAATTTCTATCATAATAATGGTAGAAATTTCACTATAATCAAGATAGATTATAATCATCAATTTCAAGAGATTTACACTCTTGTAAACTATTTAAACTAACTATCCTAATAAATCATCTAGGTGCTAACCCAACATAGTTAAGGAGAGCTATATGCACTCTAATCCAGCACACTTTCAAAATCAAAACACTAAAACAAAGGTTAAATGACTGCTGTTGTATGCACTGCTTTTTTTTCTTTTTAATTTATATCTCTCAAAATGAGCTTGAATATAGACAAAAAAGAAGTAAGAACAAACTCAAAAATAGAGAAAACAAGAATTGTTTGTATGGTTTTAAAATATGCACAAATTGGTTACTTTTTTCTTGGATAAAATCTTCTTTTATAGAGCTTGATATCTTCTATTTAATGTTGGAATAATTTTTCTTTTCATCAACTAGTCATTTATGCATTAAGAGGTAAAACTTTTTATCTTTGTTCTCTAATAAAGCGTGCAACAACTATCCATAAAAATCAAAAATTTTTTCTTATTCAATTTGCATTGTGCAGCTTCTCCTTGTGATTAGGATCTGATTTGGAGAGCTTCCTTGCTATGTTGATAGTGTAGAATCTTTTCAATCATCACTCAATATCATCTTCAATAATATTTCCATTAATGTAGATTCTTTGCAAAATTCTCATTTGGTTAATTGATCATCTTTCATTGATTTCTACATTACTCATTATGAAAATGATAATAGGTAATGATCAATTTTATTTGTCATCATAAGGTTTCAAATCAACTCTAAACTCAACAATCTTTCTCTTATGATAAATATGATTAAACTTTAAAAAGGAGAAAGCAAAGAGATGTCTTTTCTGAATTTCAGCAAGCTCCCCTATTTATGAGTATCTATTAATGAAGGTTAATAGCTTAAAGCTATGGAACCTAGAACTAAAAATGAGTCAAGCCATTAGCTCATGAGCTAATTCGAACTCGACTCATTAATAACTTTAAGCTAAACCCATGAGTTGGTGAGCCGAGCTTAAACTTGGAATTGACCTCATAAATTAAATGAGTTGATCTTGAGTTTGGATAAGTTTAGCTCATTAGCTCGTGAGCTAACTCGATTATATATATATATATTAATGTTTTTTATTATTTAAAATTTTATAGTCGTTTTTTATATATAATTTTGATATAGGATATAAATAAAAAATTTATAATTGATAGATAGACAACATATAAAATTAATTGTTTAAATATTTTAAATTTATATATAAGTTATAATTTATTGATATAGAATTATAGATTATATTCCTATTATTTGAGCTAGCTCGTGAGTTTTCAATGAGCCGAACTTGAGCTTAAGAAATAGGATCGATTGTTAATTAGTCGAACCGTAAATCAAGCTCAATTTTTATGAACCGAACTTGAGCTTGGTTTAACTCGACTCATTTCAACTCACTTCTAACCCTAACTAAAATTTAATCATTTACAAAATAGCACATATGCAAAAAGATACTAGACATAACTTGATGTATATGACCATTAGATATCAAAACAATATGATAGAATAATATATATATATATATATATATATATATATATTATTTTATATCAATCAGATCTTAATCAAAAAGAGATATCAAAAACTAAAAGAATAAACAAATAAATTCACAAGGTCATAAAATGTATAAACCAAATAATAGCTAGTTTAATCTTTACTTTTTTCCTTTTTGTCATTAAGAAGGAAAATGAAAAAAAGGGTTCAAACATCAGCAGCAAAAAGACTATAAAAGACTAGAAGTATTTATAATTGATGCAAGATTAAAATTTCTTTAAAGAAAAGAAAAGATCTTAAAAAAGAATTGAAAAAAAATTTAAAAAAAGATTTTCAAAAAGAATATGATGATTAATGCATATAATACTTTAACTAAAAACAGTTTTAATGTAGTAAGAAGAGATTTTTAAAAGAAATACAAAGATTACATAAACAGTCAAAGAAAGATATAAAGGTGGCAATTTGAAAAGAATTGTTTATCATTTGTCCGGAAAATCTCGTCTCGACCTGAGCAACAAAAACTCAAAAAAATCTCGTCACTTTAGTAAAAATATATCAATAGCATCTGTGAAAACTGGTTACTCTTTAGTTGCAGTATCTTGTTTAGTACTATTTTCAACTTCTATATCATTTGAAATATTATTTTTCCCATGGTTATAATCTTTTTTTTGCCATAATTTTTGAAAATCACAAAACCACCCTCATATTCACTTAACTTGATGAACAATATAGATTTTTCAGTTAAGTACCTTAAACATTCACTATTAAGATACCATTTGTCTTTGTTCCCATTTGGATGTAAAACAAATTTACAATACTTTTAAAAAAATTTTGGTATCCAAACTAATTTAAATTCTTTGATGTTAATTCTCCTTAGTGTTAACCTCAACAGCTGTAGCATCACCATCACCAGCACCACAACAATAGCACCACCATCATTACAGCTGCTCCACCGCATTGTGCTCAAGCTCTTTCAGAAGATTGATCAGATGGAGCGTTGTGACAAACAGCACTATGAGTACTTGAAGAGGCTTGTGGGCAGTAGCAACCCACCATTAGAGGAGCTGACACCCCGGAGACCACTTCGGAGCAAAATGGAGAGGATGATCTACCAACTGAAAATGGAGATGATGAGGACGACTCATTCCATTCTATGTAGCATGGAGGACCATACTTATTTTAAGTGTGGGGAGGTCGAGCAACGGCTATTGGGTGACAATTTTTTTTTTCAAATACTTCTATTTTAATTTTTATCATGCTTTTTGGATATTTGTGTATATATTCTGCTATTTTGAGTACCTTATAATTTATTGTACTTTTTATTTATAGTTTCTGTATATTTTAAATATTTATTCTAGTTTTGACATATTTTGGTTTGTATATATTTTAGTTATCCATGCTAGTTTATTTTTAATCATTGCATTTTTCTTATTTTAGTTTGTATATATTTTAAATATCTTATTCTAGTTTTGTATATTTTTCTTTTTTTAATTTGGTTTGTACATATATATTTTTAGCTTTTAATTGTTAGTTGTGATTGGATAATATGGATAATAAAACTTAGTTTAATTTCCTATACACAGGTGATGATTTGGATTGATAGAGAATAGGAGAAAGAGTTTAGAAATTTTGATTTTCATCCAATCACACTATACATATACATATAATAAGTTAAGTCAAAATAATTAATTTTTAAAACATTTTTTTATAGGACATTCCATTAATTTGAGTTAAAAAAATTGTATTGAACTTGTTGAAAAAAAAACACTCTGTAGAACATAAATTAGAATTAGAACACGCAATATTGTGAGATTTGAACTTCAATGTGTGGTTGCATCATATTAACCACTATCTTTATTCTTTTATGTTATTCTCTCTCTATGATTGTGATATTTGATTTGTTTAATTCTTTATGTCCAATATTTAGTGTATATATACATTTATATGATTGAGGTCATTCTTTATATAGGTTCACTTATCTAAATAGTCTTACCCTTTCATATACTATTGTTAGCCAACTTTAAACCTTTTTTTTTATCCCTTTTGGTTCTTAATTTCAACATATTACTATTTCTAAGCGAAAAAATAATAAATGTCCTTAATTTATATTTTTGATTAGTTTAGGCTAGTGAATATGTATTATCTAAGTGTGGGAGAGAATTTTGGAACATTAATTAAAAAAGTTGAGTATTTTAAATTTTCATTGAAAATTTTGAAAAATTAGGTAAATATTCATACGTTAAATGCTTAAATTATATGTATTTATTTTTTGAAAAGAAAAAAAATCAATTGTGTATATATAAAAATATTTTGAATTCTTATTACGAAAATTAACAAAGTTACACCTTGACATCTATTGCCAGTAGCTCTCTTCCTAAATGATAATGCTCTCATACTCTTTGTAAAGATCCTTTTGGAGTTTCTCTAGAAAAGAATTAGGGATAAAAGAAGAAATTGTATTAATTCCTTTCAATCTTCTCAACTTTTTTCTAAAAATATATCCAAAAGTATGGGTATTCCAATGCTTGGCATTGTTCATGAAGTACTTAGTGTTATTTAGCAAATCAGCTTCTCTATTCCATCTCTCTTTAACCATATTATTATATTCTTTATGTAAAAGTCAAGGAGCCAAAAATATAAAAGGTCTTTTTGATCTCCTATAGCTGTCAAGTTAAAATGAAGAAGAATAGAAAGGTGGAATGACTTCATTTTAGGAATAATAGTGAAATAATTAACGAACTCTAGATTGCATAGAAATCTATGGAGCCTGCGTTTAATGGTACCCTCTACCAGGTAAAAGGTGGCTCAGAGAAACCCAAGTCATTGATTCCACAATTTGCCATGCCTTATAACATGGTTGGTATCTTGTGATAAATTATTACGTCCTCCAATATTTTTAAGGGAGGTAATGGAATTAAAATCTCCTCCTAGACACCAAGGACCCGATAAAGTGGTTGCAATATTCTCAGCTTGGGGCTGCCATAAAGAGCCGTTAGCCACCAACTCTCATTTTGGCAATCACTAACTTTGATATGAATAAATTGTTTATCAATCTTGATGGACTGAACCGACCAATGAATCGAAGCCTAGCCTTCTAATGATAGCTTCCGCCTTAGTACCTGAAACATGAGTCTCCATTAAATACAGAAATTAACCTTAAAATTATAAGATATATCTTTGATCATAATGAAAAAAACCCATAGAAGAAGTTCTTATATAATTTCAAGCAATTATATTCATCATAAAAAAATATATCAGTACCAAAAAAAACCATGTTAATTAAGCCTCCATTAGCTGGTGCTCTGGAAAGGAGCCTTCCTCCATAACTCTCTCTGCTCATTAAGCTGGTCTGTCATAACTTCATCCCTGTTGAGAGTGCTCGAATCCGGGAGGTTGCTTGCTTCTCCAACGTTTTCACAAACCATACTGAAGAACTGAAGATTGATGGTTTAGAATTTATAGTAAACTCTCGTTGTAAGTATAGTTATTAAACCAAGCAATCAACCTTTCTTACAAACGTTTTGGTTGTCACAAGTAACAAACCCTTTTAAAATTGATAACCGAGTAGTCAAACCTCGGGTCGTCTTCTCAAGGAATTGCAGGGAGGTATGTTCTTATTATTGGTTATGAGTTTTGTAAATTGGGGTTTTGAAAGTGAGGAACAAGTAAATTAAATGATAAATAAAATAAATAATTAACTATAAAATAAACTCTTGGCAAGATATGAAAATTCGGAAGTCCTATCCTAGTTACTCCTATAAGAATGGAAGTTAATCCCACTTAGTTAACCTTTGCGTAAGCAAGGGAAAGTCAAGTGAATTAATTGGTTGGATTTCCCAAGTCCTAGCCAAATCCTAAGGAAACACTAGAGTTAGTGGAATTCCAGTTAATTAGCCGACATAACAATCAATCATAAGTAGTTGATAACTCAAGAGCTTCCAGTTAATCAATTAAAGTCAAAAGGGAATAAAATCTACTTGAATGAAAATAATTTGGATAAGCCCAAACGTCAATAACATGAATTAGAGAAAATAATCATAAGTCTGAAATACTTCAAATTATATTAATTAAGAAAATCCCAACATGAATGGCTCATAAGTCAAATAGGCAACATATGTAATACAAGCATTACATTATTTGAGAGTAAAAGAGAAAATAAATAAAAACAGGAACATTGAACCTGATATGAAGATGAAATAATCCTGAAGTGAAAAGAAATCCTAATCCTAAAATAAATTCTAATCCTAATCCTAATCCTAAGAGAGAGGAGAGAACCTCTCTCTCTAAAAACTACATCTAAAACTTAAAATTGTGAGTTATGAAAGTATGTTGAGTCTCTGCATGTTCCCTGACTTTAATCTGTGTTTCTGGGCCAAAAACTGGGTTGAAATGCAGCCCAGAATCTCTTACAGCAACTTTTGTAATTCTACAGATCGCGCACGTCACGCGTCCGCGTCGTCCACGCGTTTGCGTCACTTAGCATTTCTCGTACCACGCGTGCGCGTCGTCCACGCTTTCGCGTCGTTCGTGCAGCTTCCAATCGGCGCGGTCGCGTCAGGCACGCGAACGCGTCACTCTGATTTCTTCCATTTCGTGCGGTCGCGTGAGCCATGCGACCGCGTGACTTTTCGCTAGTCATCTCCTCAATTCCTTGTATTCCTTCCATCTTTGCACACTTCCTCTTCATTCTCTAAGCCATTCCTGCCCTATGAAGCCTGAAACACTTAACACACAGATCAAGGCATCGAATGGTAATAAGAGAGGATTAAGATTAGCTAAATTAAGACCAAAAAAGCATGTTTCAATCATGTAATAATTTTAGGAAAGAAATATAAATGCATGCTAATTATATGAATAAGTGGGTAAAGACCATGATAAAACCACACAATTAAACACATTGTAAACCATAAAATAGTGGTTTATCAACCTCCCCACACTTAAACATTAGCATGTCCTCATGCTAAACTCAAGGAGACCAAATAAATGAGTAGGAATAGGCAAGACTTATGCAATGCAACCTATGAATGTGAATGCAACTACATGTAAAGATGATTCTACCTACTTGGTGAAAAAGTAAATAAATCTTTCAAGAACAAATATGAATCAAATTCCACTAATTCAAATCATACAGTGAAAACAAGTAAACTTGTAAGAAGATGGCTCATAAAAGCAGGGAACATAGAATCAAGCATTGAACCCTCATTGGTAGTGTATATCACTCTAGTCTCTCAAGTGTCTAGGGTCAATCACTCTACTCCTCCCTAGTCATGCTTTCTAAACTTTGTTCTTCATCTAACCAATCAACAAATATTTAGCATATCAATACAAACATCATGAGGTCTTTTAGGGTTGTAATGGGGCTGAGGTAAATGTAAGGATATATGTATGGCCAAGTGAGCTTTATAAAGTGAATCCTTGATTAGTCTAAAATCTCACCTAACATACACATACTTTATATAAATTAAAATGCTTTACCTAGCTACCCAAATTTTTCCCACTTTTGTATTACATGCTCATGTATGAAACTTATTTTTTGAATTTTGTCCCACGTACATTGATTTTTTTTATTTTACATTTGGGGTATATATTTTTTTTCTTTTTGTATCCCCTTATTTAATTAAAATTTTATTTATTATTTATTTATTTTTTTCAATGCACATAGTATATATATATATATGCTTTCCAAACCTTGAAATAACTTATTCAATTTAATTCCATACTTTTTCCTATCATTCCATGTTCCCATAAAATTCCCCACACTTAAATTATATATAATTTCTATCTTAAGCTAACCGAAGATTCACTTTGAATTTTTAATTTGTTTTTCTGCTTAAGACTAGTAATGTGATTATAGAACAAGAGGGGATTAAAAGCTCAATGGGCTAACAAAGGTGATATAAAAAGGTAGGCTTATTTGGGATAAGTGAGTTAATAATCAAGTATGGCCTTAATCATATGCAAGCATGTAAATACACTAAATATTGGACATATAGAATGGAACAAAGCAAGGATTGCAATTCTAGAGGAGAAAACACACAAGAATAAATATTATGGTTAAATAATGTAACCATGTAAATAAGTTCAAAATCTCAATGGTCGTGTGTTCTTTGGCTCAAAAACCATGTTCCAAATACAACTTCAAACAAATTTAAAAAAAAATTCAATTTAAATTAGTGAAATACTATAAAAATTTCTTGAAAAGAAAATATTACTTCAACCAAGTAGTAACTAAATGCATAAAATCAAACAAATATGCAATCAAATATGCAAATGCAATAATGAATAAACAATGAAAATAAAATAATGGTGTTGAAAAGAAGAAAATAGCTAACCCATGGAGATCGGTATCGACCTCCCCACACTTAAAGATTGCACCGTCCTCGGTGCATGCTAAGATGTGCAGGTGGACGGGTTGTTCCAACTGATGCTTCTCTCCAAAGATTGTGCAGATGGACTTATCTTGTCTCCCTATGTAAACATCTTCCGATTTCCCTTCAGGTGGCCATCCTGAAAGAAAAAGGGAAGAAAAGTAACCCAGAAATAAAGATAAGAAAATAAATGAAGTATGGATGGGTTAATGCCAAATGATAAGGGTCTCATTTATATGGAAGCTTCAACATGTACGTGAGAAAATAATAGAAGCCATGGCATGCCAGTGGTACAAAATGTACAACAATGGGGAAGAGAGTGGGTAATGAAAGACAATGTAAATTCATGTCAATGCAAAAGGAATACAGGTATCATAAAAGATTGACATTGACAGAAAAATAGCATCACCCAACATTGTAAAATAAGTCACTAAAAATTATACCAGAAAAGATGCAACAGTTAAATAAGAAAATCAACACCAAAGAAAAAATAATAAATTTAGAAAAGAAAAAAAATATACACTAAATTAAAATGCAATGAATGAAATATGCAAATAAATAAAATGAAAGATAAGAAGAATGAGAAGGGAAAGAAGTGAGTAAGAAAGGAGGGAGGGAAAAAATTAGGATTGGGAAAGAAAAGATAAGATATTTGGCAAATTAGGATAAGCTGTGCGGCGCAAGCGACGCGGACGCGTGGGGCACGCGGTCGCGTGACTTGCATTTGAAGTTAATCAACGCGGTCACGTGACACGTTTTATGCTACTGGCGTGAGGGCAGCCTCGCGCTCGCACAACTCTCTGTTTAGAATCTTATTTTGCCAAATTTTTGGGTGACGCGATCGCGTGGTCGTCGCGATCACGTGAGTAGCCAATATGGGGATACAACGCGGACGCGTGGGGCACGCGTTCGCGTGGTAGGGCTTGTGCTGCGAGCACGAGTCCAGCCCAATTCTAGCGCAACTTTCGGCCATACACCCTTTTTACGTCGAATTTGAGGCACGCGTTCGCGTGGGTGACGCGGACGCGTGGGAGGCATTTTTCCCACATGACGCGGACGCGTCAGCGATGCGGTCGCGTCGGTCAAATTGTGCCAAAGGCATGCCTCCAGCCACGCTCTTGCGTGACTCTCTGTTCGATTTATCATTCTCTCTGAGCCACCTGCGATGCGGTCGCATCGGTGACGCTGTCGCGTCGCGGCTTCCACCCCTTGTTTTTTAATATATGCAGAATGCAATGCTAATATGAATGTTATGTAAAACTCTAGGTTCAATACAATAAAATAAAATAAAACTCGAAAACAAATAAAACTAAATAAAAATGAAAAAGGAACGATCATACCATGGTGGGTTGTCTCCCACCTAGCACTTTTAGTTAAAGTCCTTAAGTTGGACATTTGGTGAGCTCCCTGTTATGGTGGCTTGTGCTTGAACTCATCCAGGAATCTCCACCAATGTTTGTATCTCCAGTAACCTCCGGGGTCCCAAACTAAGCATGTAAAGCCCTTAAGAAGCTTCAAACAGATTCTTAGGCTCCCGGGGTGACAAATGTCAAAGTAGATTCCAGGATCCCAAATCTTGCTTTTACACCCATTTTTGTCGGGATCTGTATTTTTTCAGCTGGGTGATAAGTAATTTGAATCCTCACTGTAGTGACCAAACAGCTTCCGAGATCCTTTCAATTGAGCTTGATACCAATCCTTGCACCTCAAATTGAAGTGTGGAACCTTATTGAACCTTGTGCACCAGCTCTGAGTATGAGCCATTTCCCTCTTGCTCTTAAAGCCGCAGAGAGCTCGAAGCTGGCCATCTGTTTCAAGCAAATCATATTCAAGTGGAAAAATAAAGCTAAGGGTTAAGGATTGTACCCACTTGAAGCTTGTATTGGGTGGTAGTGGCCTCGGGATAGGTGTTTCCAGTGGTTCTGTAAGTTCTACTCCCTTATAATCTTCTGTGAATTCTTCCATTTCTTTGCAAATTTCTTCCACTTCAACCATATCTTGATCAGAGTCTTCAATTTCTCCCTCATCATCGCTCAGGTCATATATTGGAGGTTGAAAAAAATCTACCTCAGCATCATCTTCATATTCACTTGGGGAAGATTCTTCTGTCTCAAAGAAATCACTTGCGGATGCAAGTTCGTTACTAAGAGAACAGGACTCATGATCATCATCATCAAGGAAACCTGCGTCCTAGGTTATTCCGTCCAGTTCTTCATAAGATATTTGCATTGGAGGCAGTGCAAAATCCTCCTCAGCGTCAATTGTAGCATCCTCGACGGAGTCTTCCATGATTCTGTATTCCCATGGAGGTTCAGCATCTCCTAAATCTTCAACCAACTCTTCCTCTTCTATAATGACAGCATCCTCTACTTGTTCCAGTACGAAGTTATGCTCTATGCTGTCCACTGGAGCTTCTCGTGTCTTCTCCACAACACATTCTTCATTAGATTCTCCACATGAAGCCATGGGAGTCTGTTGAGTGTCCAAACATCGGGAAGATAATTGATTTATTGCTTGCTCCAATTGATGAAGGGTTGGATTAAATCAGTTTACTGATTCTTAGGCGAACCTGTGATTCTGGCTTTGATGGATATGGGCATGGTGTATGGGAGAGTGGTGGTTCTTGGGAGTAATTGGATTGGTGTTGAGGTGGATATGGATCATATGGTGGCAAATGGTGGAAAGAAGCTTGTGAGTATGGCGGGTTGAGGTTGTGTCGAAAGGATGGTCTCTGGGCATAGGGTGGGGCTTGCTGGTAGCTACAAGGTGGTCCACCATATCTATCAGCTTGGTATGCATTGTAGACTGGTCTTTGTCCATGATATCTAGGAGGGTGTTGTTGCCTAAAGGGGTGATTAGAACCTCTTGGCTCCATCCATCTTTGATTGCTTTGACCGTGATGCATAGTCCTGTTATAGTTTCCATTCCTTGCAACAAAATTAGAACCAAACTCAAAGCGAGAGGGGTAAGAATTCATAGTAGTTATTAGAAATAAAAGGGAAGAGAGAAAACAAATAAACAAGTAAGAGAAGAATTTTTTTTTTTAAAATATTTACAATAACCAATAATAAGGCACACGTTTGCAATTCCCTGGCAATGGCGCCATTTTGAAAAACTGAAGATTGATGGTTTAGTTATAGTAAACTCTCGTTGTAAGTATAGTTACTAAACCAAGCAATCAACCTTTCTTACAAACGTTTTGGTTGTCATAAGTAACAAACCCTTTTAAACTTGATAACCGAGTATTCAAACCTCGGGTCGTCTTCCCAAGGAATTACAGGGAGGTATGTTCTTATTATTGGTTATGGGTTTTGTAAATTGGGGTTTTGAAAGTGAGGAACAAGTAAATTAAATGACAAATAAAATAAATAATTAACTATAAAATAAACTCTTGGCAAGATATGAAAATTCGGAAGTCCTATCCTAGTTACTCCTATAAGAATGGAAGTTAATCCCACTTAGTTAACCTTTGCGTAAGCAAGGGAAAGTCAAGTGAACTAATTGGTTGGATTTCCCAAGTCCAAGCCAAATCCTAAGGAAAGACTAGAGTTAGTGGAATTCCAGTTAATTAGCCGACAGAACAATCAATCATAAATAGTTGATAACTCAAGAGCTTCCAGTTAATCAATTAAAGCCAAAAGGGAATAAAATCTACTTGAATGAAAATAATTTGGATAAGCCCAAGCGTCAATAACATGAATTAGAGAAAATAATCATAAGTCTGAAATACTTCAAATTATATAATTAAGAAAATCCCAACATGAATGGCTCATAAGTCAAATGGGCAACATATGTAACACAAGCATTAAATTATCTGAGAGTAAAAGAGAAAATAAATAAAAACAGGAACATTGAACCCGATATGAAGATGAAATAATACTGAAGTGAAAAGAAATCATAATCCTAAAATAAATTCTAATCCTAATCCTAATCCTAAGAGAGAGGAGAGAGTCTCTCTCTCTAAAAGCTACATCTAAAACTTAAAATTGTGAGTTATGAAAGTATGTTGAGTCTCTACATGTTCCCTGACTTTAATCTGTGTTTCTGGGCCGAAAACTGGGTTGAAATGTGGCTCAGAATCTTTGACAGCAACTTTTGTAATTCTGCAGATCGCGCACGTCACGCGTCCGCGTCGTCCACGCGTTCGCGTCACTTAGCATTTCTCGTACCACGCGTGCGCGTCGTCCACGCTTTCGCGTCGTTCGTGCAGCTTCCAATCCGCGCGGTCGCGTCAGGCACGCGAACGCGTCACTCTGATTTCTTCCATTTTGCACGGTCGCGTGAGCCATGCGACCGCGTGACTTTTCGCTGGTCATCTCCTCAATTCCTTGTATTCCTTCCATCTTTGCACACTTCCTCTTCATTCTCTAAGCCATTCCTGCCCTATGAAGCCTGAAACACTTAACACACAGATCAAGGCATCGAATGGTAATAAGAGAGGATTAAGATTAGCTAAATTAAGACCAAAAAAGCATGTTTTCAATCATGTAATAATTTTAGGAAGGAAATATAAATGCATGCTAATTATATGAATAAATGGGTAAAGACCATGATAAAACCACACAATTAAACACATTGTAAACTATAAAATAGTGGTTTATCATATACCTCCTCCTCCCATAATATTAGCTCAGCGAAGGGTAAGCAAGGATCATGTTATTTTTTGCTAACACGTTATTTAACCTAGAGAATCGTCTCCAATATTCCTGGTGAGAATTTTCTGATTCTTTTTTGTTGTTCTGGTGATTTGAGTAGGATTCTGTACCTCTGAAATGGTCTGAACATTGTTGTTAGAAGTCTTAACCAGGTGGTCCTGGGTGGATTTTTCATGATCTTTTTTACTAATGACAGATGTCTTGGATTATTATTCTTTATTTTTTGCTGATTTTACTGACTGTTGGAGCTGTTTTCATTCTTGGTACATTGTTGCTATTTTTTCTTCTCCTTTTTCATAGATTGGACAGGCCCGTTGGAATTATTAGTTTTCAGAGCATTATCTTTTTTCTTATTTTTCTCGGCTAGAACAAAGAATATACTTGCCTTATTATTGCTTATCCCATTCTACTCCCTCGAATATGCCCCCTGATTGTTAACTTTTTTATTTGGCTGATCTCCTTTCCTTTTTTACCCAACATAGGACTAGTCTGGAAACCATCTTCCATCGCAATGACTCCACTCACGGTGGTTGCTAGTGATTTTTCTCTACAGTTGTCTACTTTGTGACCATATTTTTCACAATTGAAACAAATCATATGGAAACCTTCATATTTTATGTGAAACTCTTTTCCAAAGGTTGTAAAATAGGGAATGATTTTATGCAGATACATACAAATTTATCCTTTGAGTGGATGGAGCCAAGGGTTTTTCCAACTTTTCAAAGGAAGTACTTATTGTACAACTCTACTGGCAAGTTTGGAATACGCACCCATACTGCTACTCTTTTGGAAAACTCTAAATTAAATTGATGATGATCAAACATTATTAACAGCAAAATTATTAATCTAATTGATATATTAATTAAATTGATTTTGCTGTGCAGGTTTTTAATTGGGCCGGAAAATAAAATGTTGCTAGCCCAAATTAAAACCAACAATCAGCCTTGCTACATGTTTTCTATTATGTGGCTGAATTGTTGTATGAATGGGCCAAGCTCAATGTTGTTGCAACCAAGCCCATATTTAATTTTGATGAAAGTTTCCTATGCTTGATCCGAAACCAAATTCATCAGGAAAGCAAATGTTATAAATGGGCCAGTTTTATTGAACTTCAACATTAATCCCATATCAAACCAAAGATCCAATGCTTGGTCCGATACATAATGAAAGAAAGCAAATTGGCTCCATGCTTTCTAACGGATTTCATTTCTTGTTAAGATATGGATTTCAATTTTAATTTGCTAGCATTGGAAACATGAGAGAGAATATGAGTGACTTTGATTAGATGGGTATCAATGAGCTATACGTTGCTCAGTAAAAGGGAAGTGGACATTTATTTTTGCTTTATCAAAACACATTAGTTAATGTTCAATTTCTCTTTCTACTTTCTCATCTCTTTCTTTCTTCTCTTTCGGTTATTGTCCAGGAAGCCATGGAAGCTACACTTACTCACCAAAAAGAAGAAGCTGCATGCATCAAGACCATCAAGCTAATGATGGCAAGAAAACATATGAAAAGAAAAGTATGATATGGCTGAGATTATCACCAAAAAGTGGTAAGATTTGGTGAGGTAATCTCGGATCCTTCATACTCAAAAAGAAAGAAGGAGATTCGACCAGCAAGGTGAAGATTCTTGGAGGCATGGCTTGTCTCTGATTTTGCTCAACCACCACAGGAAGTAGCTAGAGTGGCGAAGTGATGGAAGAGGCAGAGATTGGAGCAGATGAAGTCATCATCATCATGAAGCATCAAGGGCCAGAAATCCATCTTGGAGAGCAAGCCAAGGATGGAGCGCTCGGATTGATGAACTGTGATGACCAAAGAAGAACTAGAGGTACTTGCATGTTGGATTTTGCACGAGTTACCTCTTCTCTCTGTGTGGCCGAACCGGGTCTGTTTTGAAGGAAAAGAAGCTAAGCTCGGTTTTGTGTTTCAACTGTGAAGGCTTCACTTCTCTATAAAAGGGGTGAACAGTCACGGTTTGATTCAAGGAAAGAAAGTGAGAGTGCAAGGCACAGAAGTCTCACAGCTACCTAAGCTTATAGATTTTCTTCTCCTTCAATGTATTTTGTTTTGTAATTTTTCTGTTTAATTTTGTCATGTCTTGAGTCTCATGGAAAAAGGCAAACAGTGAGGTTTGTATAAAAAATCCATAGAGCGGAAAAAGGCAGAGAGTGCAAAATTAAAAGAAAAAGCCATAGATGTCTTAGAGTTCCTTTGTTCATCTATGTTGTGTTTCATGATTCTGTGGGAATCTCCTTGTAAGTTGGGTTAGCACTTTACAGTTTGTAATCAAGTTGATTATAGTGAAATTCTATCGTTGTTGTGATGGAGACTGAATATAGGCTGCACTGCACTTAGCAGCTGAACCAGGATATATCTGGGTGTAATCTTTCTTCTCTCCTACTCCATTTCTATTTCTACTGCACAGGAGCAAAATCCAAAAATGTCTCGTGCCAAGTGACGAGACAAAATGAAAAAGTCTCGTGGCTAGGGGCGAGCTAAAAACAAAAAAGTCTCCTCTAAGTCCAGCAAGTGTTAGCATGCAAAAAGGGGGCTAAGATTCAACCCCCCTTTCTCTTAGCCACTGAAACCATCAATTGGTATCAGAGCTTGGTCTTAAAGAGATCAAGCTTTGCAGCTTAGAGAAAAGATCCTCATGGCAGAAAGTAGTGGCTCAAATCTGGTATCGTACAATCTCAAAGAAGGGCAGTCAAGCAACAGACCGCCTCTTTTCAATGGAAAAAACTATACCTATTGGAAGGAAAGAATGAAGATCTTTGTGGAAGCAGTAGACTACAGGCTTTGGAAGATCATCCTAGAAGGACCACAGTTTCCTACTAACACTAGTGCTAAAGGAGTAGTCACTCTTAAACCAGAAGCAAACTAGACAGAGGAAGATAGAAAGAAAGTGGAGCTAAATGCCAAGGCCATAATCTACTCAACTGTGCTATCAACTTCGAGGAGTACCGACGGGTATCACGATGCACAACGACAAAGGAAATCTGGGATAAATTACAAATCACTCATGAAGGAACCACCATTGTAAAGAAGACCCGGATAGACATGTTAAACAGGGAATATGAAATGTTTACAATGAAGGAAGGAGAATCCATTGATGAACTGTTCGAACGGTTCAACACCATCACTGTTGGCTTGGATGCTATGGGAGTAACATATTCTGATTCTGTGCTTGTGAGAAGAGTGCTGAGATGTCTCACTAAAGAGTGGGAAACAAAAGCTTTAATTATTTCTGAGAGCAGTAATCTTGATTCCATGACACTTGATGATTTGAGAGGAAACCTTCTTGTTTTTGAAAACACTTATTTAAAAAAGGAGTCAAAAAAGAAAGGAATTTCATTTTCTTCTGTTACTAACCCTCTGGATGATGAATCCAGTGATAATTCATCTGAAAATGAATTTGTGTTGTTTGCTAAAAAATTCAGGAAAATGATGAAGTTCAAAGGCAAAGGCGGCAGCTCAAGGAAAGTGAAAAAGGACCTTAGCAAAGTGACGTGTTTCAACTGCAAGGAAATGGGGCATTACAAATCTGATTGTCCCAAGTTAAAAAGGGAGGAGAAGAAAAAAGGAGGAAAGAAGAAGGGTCTGATGGCATCATGGGAAGACTTAGAAAATGACTCGGATAGTGATGAAGAATCTGAGACTAAGTCACAGCCTTGTCTCATGGCAAATCATATAGATCAGGTATTTTTTCAAAACCCTGACACTGAAGACCTTCATCTTATGATAGATCACCTTTCTGAAAAAATAAGATGTTTTCTGACTGATAATCAAGATCTTGAACAACAAGTTTTCATTCTTAAAGCTGAAAATGATTTTCTCAAAGAAAAGCTAAGGGAGGCCGAAACTGCCTGTGATCTTGTGGAAGAAAATAAGCAGTTGAAAGCCCAACTTAGAAGTTGTGAAAGTGATCACTCGGTAGTTGCACATGTAAACTATTTTAAAGAAAATGAAGAGTTGCTGGAAAGGGTTAAAAATCTTGAAAATGACTTAGCTAAATTTACTCAAAGTTCTGAAAATCTGAATCAAATTTTGGCTAGTCAAAAACCACTCTTTGATAAAGCTGGTTTGGGATTTTATAAACCAGATAAGAAACCTTCCTTTAAAGATAAAGCTTCTTCATCCAATGACACAAGGTTTCAAGATCCCACATACTTTAACAAAATAGCAACTCCAAGGTTTTGTAGATTGTGTAACCGAAGTGGTCATTTTCCTGTTCAATGTTTCTTTGGTGAAAGAATGATTGGTGATAAAGTTTACAAGGTTGTTTTTGATTACAATGATTTGGGACATAAGAGATGGTTTAACGTGAAAGGATCCAAGAAAATTTGGATACCTAAGGTCACTTGAGCTTATTTTGTAGGTATGCCTAGCATCCAAAAGGAAGGAAAATATGTGGTATATGGACAGCGGATGCTCTAGGCATATGACCGGAAAGACAACCTACTTCATAAAGCTTGATGAATATGATGGAGGACTTGTCACTTTTGGTGATGATGGAAAAGGAAAGATAGTGGCTGTTGGAAAAGTTGGTAAAAACTTTTCATCTTGTATAAATGATGTCCTTCTTGTCAATGGTTTGAAGCATAATTTACTTAGTGTAAGTCAATTGTGTGATTTAGGATTTGAAGTAATTTTTAGAAAATTTGTGTGCTTGGTTGTTTATGAAAAAACTGGGGATATTCTTTTTGAAGCTAAGAGATGCAACAATGTGTATGGATTAACTCTTGAAGACTTGAAAGAACAAAATGTAACATGTTTTACATCTCTGGAATCTGAAAAATGGCTATCGCATAGAAAGTTGGGTCATGCTAGCATGTACCAAATTTCTAAGCTAGTGAAGAAAAATCTGGTTAGAGGAATTCCTAAAATTAAATTTGATAAGGATCTTACTTGTGATGCTTGTCAATTAGGCAAACAAGTCAAATCCTCTTTTAAACCAAAAGATGGAATTTCAACCAAAAGGCCATTAGAGATGTTACACATTGATCTTTTTGGTCCAACTAGAACACACAGTCTAAGAGGTAAACACTATGGTTTGGTAGTGGTAGATGATTACTCTAGATTTGGTTGGGTACTTTTTCTTGCTCATAAAAATGATGCTTTCCATGCTTTCTCAACCCTTTGCAAGAAAATTCAAAATGAAAAAGATTTAAAAGTAGCTCATTTGAGAAGTGATCACGGAAGAGAATTTGAAAACCAAGGCTTTGAAAAATTCTGTGATAACTTTGGAATTTCTCATAATTTTTCATGCCCTAGAACACCTCAACAAAATGGGGTTGTTGAAAGAAGGAATAGAAGCCTTCAAGAAATGACTAGGGCTATGTTATGTGAGAATGAAGTTCCTAAATTTCTATGGGCTGAAGCTATAAATACAGCATGTTATATTTTGAATAGAACAATAATTAGAAAAGGGTTGAAAAGAACTCTTTATGAGCTATGGAAATGAACCCCTCCAAATCTTAAGTACTTTCATGTTTTTGGATGCAAATGTTTTGTGCTTAACAACAAAGAAAATCTTGGTAAGTTTGATCCAAAATCCTATGAAGGAATGTTTGTTGGATATTCCACCACAAGCAAGGCCTATAGAGTTCATCTCAAAGAGCATAGAACCATAGAGGAATCCATACATGTTGCTTTTTGTGATTCGAACTTAATTCCCAGTACTATGATAGATAATGATTCAGATGGTGAAGAAGCTGGAACAAGCAAAGAAAATTCTAAATCTGTATAAAATAAAGAATCTGCCAGTTCAGTTTTGTCTCGTTAGATTGGAGGAGACATTTCCATTTTGTCTCATGAGCAGGCATGAGCAACTGAAACAGTGAGACCACCAGAAGTTCATCAAAGCTCTACACCTGTCCGAAAGCCTAGAGAATGGAAGTCTATGAGGGGTTATCCTCATGACTTCATCATTGGTGATCCCTCTCAAGGTGTAACCACAAGATCCTCCACCAAAAGGCAAACCGAACCTAGCAATCTTGCCCTCTTGTCACAAATGGAGCCCAACAATGTCAAACAAGCTCTTGAAGACCCCTCATGGGTTAAAGCAATGCAAGAGGAGCTTGCTCAATTTGACAAGAATGAGGTTTGGACACTAGTACCCCATCCGGATGGTAAGAAAGTAACAGGTACTAAATAGGTTTTTAAAAAATAAACTTGGTGAGGATGGACAAGTTGTTCGTAACAAGGCTAGATTAGTGGCCCAAGGTTACGATCAAGAAGAGGGAATAGATTTTGATGAGTCTTTTGCTCCGGTAGCTAGAATGGAAGCAATTAGATTGCTTCTTGCTTATGCTGCCTATAAGGGTTTCAAAATGTTTCAAATGGATGTCAAATGTGCTTTCCTTAATGGCTTTATTGATAGAGAAGTGTATGTGGCTCAACCCCCCGGTTTTGAACATAATGATTTTCCAAATCATGTTTTTAAACTCTCAAAGGCTCTTTATGGCCTTAGGCAAGCTCCAAGAGCTTGGTATGAAAGGCTTAGTGCCTTCCTATTAGAAAATCAATTTCAAAGGGGTACCACGGACACAACTTTATTTATTAAAGCATCTAATGATGATATTCTTCTAGTTCAAGTTTATATGGATGACATTGTGTTTGGTTCGGCCAATGAGTCTTTGTGTGAAGAGTTTGGAAAACTCATGACTAGTGAGTTTGAGATGAGTTTAATGGGAGAGCTTACTTTTTTTCTTGGCCTCCAAATTAAACAAACTCCTAGTGATACTTTTATTCACCAAGGAAAGTATGCAAAAGAACTTATCAAAAAGTTTGGCCTAGAAAATTCTAAACCAATGGGAACACCAATGCATCCAAACAATAAACTTGAAAAAGATGATGATGGGAAAGATGTGGATGAAACACGGTATAGGGGAATGATTGGTTAATTAATGTATCTTACCTCCGCTAGACCGGATATTGTACAAAGTGTGGGTGTATGTTCAAGATTTCAATCTCACCCAAAAGAATCCCATCTATCGGCTATTAAATGCATCATTAGATATATTAAGGGAACATGTGATTATGGCTTATGGTATCCAAAATCTGATGATTTTTGTGCAGTAGGATTTTGTGATGCAGATTATGCGGGAGATAGAGTGGATAGAAGGAGCACCTCCGGCATGTGTTGCTTCCTTGGAAGCTCACTCAACATGTGGTCAAACAAGAAACAAGCCACAGTGGCTCTATCCACAGCTGAAGCTGAATATATATCCGCATCTGCTTGTTGTTCACAATTAATTTGGTTAAAAACTCAATTGGAAGATTACAAATTAAAAATCAATAGTATACCCTTATTTTGTGATAACATGAGTGCAATAAATATTTCAAAAAATCCTGTTTTGCACTCAAGAACAAAGCACGGTGAAATCAAATATCATTTTATTAGAGAACATGTGCAAAAGGGTACTATTGATATTCAATTTGTTAAATCTGAAGATCAACTTGCTGACATTTTTACAAAACCCCTCTGTGAAAACAGATTCTATTATTTAAGAAAGAGCTTGGGAATGCTTGATCTAAGTTTTATTGAAAATCTGTGAAATTCTAACTCTGCTCAGTTTTATCTCGTAGGAATGGACGAGATAAATTTCAAGCATGTTGGAGAAGCTATAATTAAGGGGGAGGCTGCGCAGACTTTGTCTCTCATAGGCCCCACAAAATTTTATTTGACCCAACCACCTTGACTTTTTGATTGATCCCTCATTTTATGATGATCAAAATCTTCTTGTTGTCATTTCAAATCCTATTGGAAGTGGTTATTGTCAAATCAAATCCCTCTCTCCATCTAATCCCTTGATTCTAGGAAACCACCTTTTTTCAAAACCCTTGGTTAATAACCGCGCCATGTTGATCATTAACTTCCCTTTCCAATCAGCATTTAATGCACCACTAACCTCTCTCTACTCTCCACACTGTTTGGTTTTTTCTCCTTCTTCCATCTCCATATCTTCTCTTCATCATGAAGAAGAAAACGTCTTCTAGAAAAAGTGAACGCATTTGGCTTTCTCAGAAAACTCCCTCTCCACAAACCCACACTCATATCCACATTCATTCTACATCTTCTTCTTCTCCTTCACCACCATCCAAACGCACTTCCACCATGAGAAGGAAGGTGATTGCCCAGAAAAGTTCAGGCCGAGGAAAAAACAAGGAGCCAAGTGTTGAGGAAGAATCATCTCACACTTCACCCATCACATCACCACCACCATCATCGAAGAAGGCCACACCTGGGAAGAGTGGTCAGAAATCAAAGGGCTTTGCTTTAAACAACACCATGGAACCGGCCAATCTGAAATCCCTGGAGTTCAAAAATAAATTTGCCAAGAATCACTCCCACTTCGATCCTGCAAGATTCAACTCTTGCACTTCCTATGAATTTCACAAGGAGGTCATACAAAAGCGTCATCTCTGTTTGACGTACCTTGTTAACCTTGAGAATCTCGCAAACAAGGGAGTCAATGTCTCCCCACTCTTCGAACTGCTTCAATGGACTCCTCTGCTTCAAATCCAGAAACCAGTTTATCCAAGTCTGGTCCGTGAGTTCTATGCCAACATACGTCTTGTTGATGGCACCATCCATTCATATGTGAAAATAGTTCACATTACTCTTGACGCTGCCACCATTGGAACTGCCTTGGGCTACAAGGATGAAGGACCGAAGGCATATATGGCCGAACGGTGGGACTCACAAATCGGCGTCACTCATACCGTGGTTCTTTAGCACATATGTGAGAATCTCTCAGGCTTGGATAGAAATATTCCTACTCACAAGGCTTTAGGCTCGACCAATTCATTGCTCCACAGAATCATCACCCATATTCTCACTCCTCAAAGCGGGTCTCACAATAGAGTAACATATTCTGACTCCCTCATCTTATTTGCTCTTGTTACATCTACTCCCATTTCTTTTGGTTATATTATGATTCGCCATATGTGGAACTCAGTCAGGAGCACCAAAAAGGCAAATCTGCCCTATGGTATGTTCTTAACCAGTATCTTTGAATTTTTTAAAGTTGACCTTTTGAATGAGAAAGTAGAGAACAAAGTGTCAATGGTCAAAGGAGGCGGAGCAGTGAAAAGAACCAAAAGCAAGAAATCCATAGCTTCAGAAAGCGAGTTTGAGGGTAGACCTGAGTCCTCCAAGACCGCTAAGTCCATCAAAGAAATTCTCACAGAATTTTCAAACATGTCAGAAGTCATGGTGCAATCTCATAAGGCTGCACGTAAATTGGCATATGAAACTGAAAAAGCATGGATGAGATACAAAGATAGAGTGGGTCTAATGCTGGAAAACTTGGAGCATGATTTGGGAGTTGATAATGAAGATGATGAAGGGGATTCTGATCTCAATCTGTCTGATGATTAATTCTCTGTCTTAAGTTTTATGATATTGGCTCCATTAGGCTCAATCTGTTTTTTGTAGGAGCATGATTTGATACTCACTGCTCTATGATACTTTGATACACTCTTGTTACTTTATTATGGATATTTTGCTGTGTTTTTCATATTTCGTGCAGGTACCCCTTGATGACAAAAGGGGGAGGAAAATTAGTTTCCAAAATTAAAATTGAAACTAATGAAACAGGGGAGGATCTGCTGAAATAGGGGATGAAATTTTCAATTGAAAATTTATGATCACCCTTGTTTAAAGAATGCATGTTGTTATTGCATTTGTTTCACTATGGTTACTGCTGCTGAAAATGCATTTGGCATTTGGTAGTTTATGATGATGTTTAACAAATATATTATTTTGATTATATGAATGCCTGGTTGTTGATTTATCTTGATGAACATGCTTTTATTGAAATAGGAATATTCTTATTCATCTTGGTAAACATGTTGGTTTGAAAACTTATTTTTGGTAGTTCCTTTAAACTTTGATATCTAACAGCTGCCATGTTTTGATCATGTGTGATTCAAAAATATTTTCCTTACTTGAATAATATGGCTCTGATATCTTGACTGGAAAATATTTAAAATTTTTTGAATATTGTTTTGTGCTCAGTTGATGTGTGTAAGCATTGAGCAGAAAATCAGATTATTGATAACAAATGAGTTTTGTATATCATTCAAATCTGCTCATAAATCAAGCATTTAGCATCATGAATAAAAATGCTAAATAACATTGTTACTTGAAACTTGATTCAAATGTTACAGGTTAGTGCTTCTCTTGGTAAAATAGCATACATTAAGGGAGAGCCATGTGACATTTAGAAAGGGGGAGAAATTTAAATTCAAAGGGAGTATTCCTTACTCAATCTTTAAAATTTATTTCCAGTTCAATTTTAATAATGTTTCTCATCAAGGGGGAGATTGATGAGTTTGAAAAACTCTAAAATAAATTTATGATGATCAAACATTATTAACAGCAAAATTATTAATCTAATTGATATATTAATCAAATTGATTTTGCTGTGCAGGTTTTTAATTGGGCCGGAAAATAAAATGTTGCTAGCCCAAATTAAAACCAACAATCAGCCTTGCTACATGTTTTCTATTATGTGGCTGAATTATTATATGAATGGGCCAAGCTCAATGTTGTTGCAACCAAGCCCATATTTAATTTTGATGAAAGTTTCCTATGCTTGATCCAAAACCAAATTCATCAGGAAAGCAAATGTTATAAATGGGCCAGTTTTATTGAACTTCAACATTAAGCCCATATCAAACTAAAGATCCAATGCTTGGTCCGATACATAATGAAAGAAAGCGAATTGGCTCCTTGCTTTCTAACGGATTCCATTTCTTGTTAAGAGATGGATTTTAAATTTAATTTGCTAGCATTGGAAACATGAGAGAGAATATGAGTGACTTTGATTAGATGGGTATCAATGAGCTACACGTTGCTTAGTAAAAGGGAAGTGGACATTTATTTTTACTTTATCAAAACACATTAGTTAATGTTCAATTTCTCTTTCTACTCTCTCATTTCTTTCTTTCTTTTCTTTCGGTTATTGTCCAGGAAGCCATGGAAGCTACACCTACTCACCGAAAAGAAGAAGCTGCATGCATCAAGACCATCAAGCTAATGATGGCAAGAAAACATATGAAAAGAAAAGTATGCTGTGGCTGAGATTATCACCAAAAGTGGTAAGATTTGGTGAGGTAATCTCGGATCCTTCATACTCAAAAAGAAAGAAGGAGATTCGGCCAGCAAGGTAAAGATTCTTGGAGGCATGGCTTGTCTCTGATTCTGCTCAACCACCACAGGAAGTAGCTAGAGTGGTGAAGTGATGGAAGAGGCAGAGATTGGAGCAGATGAAGTCATCATCATCATGAAGCATCAAAGGCCAGAAATCCATCTTGGAGAGCAAGCCAAGGATGGAGCGCCCGGATTGATGAAGTGTGATGACCAAGGAAGAACTAGAGGTACTTGCATGTTGGATTTTGCACAAGTTACCTCTTCTCTCTGTGTGGCCGAACCGGATCTGTTTTGAAGGAAAAGAAGCTAAGCTCGGCTTTGTGTTTCAACTGTGAAGGCTTCACTTCTCTATAAAAAGGGTGAACAGTCACGGTTTGATTCAAGGAAAGAAAGTGAGAGTGCAAGACACAGAAGTCTCATAGCTACCTAAGCTTACAGATTTTCTTCTCCTTCAATGTATTCTATTTTGTAATTTTTCTGTTTAATTTTGTCATGTCTTGAGTCTCATGGAAAAAGGCAAACAGTGAGATTTGTATGAAAAAGCCATAGAGCGAAAAAAGGCAGAGAGTGCAAAATTAAAAGAAAAAGCCATAGATGTCTTAGAGTTCCTTTGTTCATCTATGTTGTGTTTCATGATTCTGTGGGAATCCCCTTGTAAGTTGGGTTAGCACTTTATAGTTTGTAATCAAGTTGATTATAGTGAAAGTCCATCATTGTTGTGATGGAGACTGGATGTAGGCTGCACTGCATTTAGCAGCTGAACCAGGATATATCTGGGTGTAATCTTTCTTCTCTCCTACTCCATTTCTGTTTCTACTGCACAGGAGCAAAATCCAAAAATGTCTCGTGCCAAGTGACGAGACAAAATGAAAAAGTCTCGTGGCTAGTGACGAGCTAAAAACAGAAAAGTCTCCTCTAAGTCCAGCAAGTGTTAGCAAGCAAAAAGGGGGCCAATATTCAACCCCGCTTCTCTTAGCCACTGAAACCATCAGCCTTATTATTGCTTATCCCATTCTTCTCCCTCGAATATGCCCCTTGATTGTTAACTTTTTTATTTGGCTGATCTCCTTTCCTTTTTTACCCAACATAGGACTGGTCTAGAAACCTTCTTCCATCGCAATGACTCCACTCACGGTGGTTGCTAGTGATTTTTCTCTACAGTTGTCTACTTTGTGACCATATTTTTCACATTTGAAACAAATCATTTGCAAACCTTCATATTTTATGTGAAACTCTTTTCCAAAGGTTGTAAAATAGGGAATGATTTTATGCAGATACATACAAATTTACCCTTTGAGTGGATGGAGCTAAGGGTTTTTCCAACTTTCCAACGGAAGTACTTATTGTACAACTCTACTGGAAAGTTTGGAATACGCACCCATACTGCTACTCTTTGAATCTCTAATTCTAACCTTCAAAGAGAGCTAATCCTCTTGACTTATGAAGAAATTTTCTGCTAGATCCATACACTAATCGATTCTTTTTTATCCCATCTCCTTTGAACCCAATGGTCTAAATCTTGCCAAACTGTTTCACAATAAAAGATAATTTCGATAGTTTATACCAATTTTTATACTCTTCTAACGAAATGTCAATCACTGGATTAGGATTGAAGGGAGGCTGTTGTACCTTTTGAAAATCGATGGTAGCATCTTCTAACAAGTATTCTTCAGAATAAGCTGTGCTATCTCATAGGGATTTAAGTTTTCAAAACCATTTTCCACCACCATATCTCTATAGGATTTGGTTGCGGGTCTCACTAGCCATGTTCTCTTCTGGTTGAGATTGATCAGCAGTCAGATCCTCAACTCAATTCTTTCCATTTCTTTCTTTTGATGATTCTTACCATTTATCTTAACCATATACTAAGTTCTCTTCTTCCAATGTTTTTTTTTTTCTCAGGTTCAGCTGGAGATGTGGTAGCACTTATGACAAGTTGTTTATTATCACTTACTTTATTATTTCTTAAAAACTTAGACGTAAAAAAATTTCAAAAGTTGATATATTTGATCTACTGCTCATGGCATTAAGGCTAGTTTGGATAAACAATTTAATTAAATTTTTTTAAAAAAATAAGTTTAAAATATAAAAATTTATATTAAAAATATCTTATAAATAAATTATTTTGTATTTGATTTTTTAGTCATAATATATACATATTTTAAAAAGAGAATAATAAAAGATTTTGTATTATAATTTTTTTAACTTTTTTATAAATATTTAAATTCATTTTTAAAAAAATTATAATTAATTTTAAAAATTATATCAAATATTAATATTATAACTTTTTATAAATTAAAAATTAAAAAAATTACTTATAAATCTATTCAAACTAACCTTAATTTTTTTTTCTCTAACTGAAACCTTGGGGATTCGAGCTCCTAATTTTAGTTCACTTCTATTAAGTTTCCTAAAGTCGTCTTATATATGTTTCATAACATGGTATTTCATCGATATTCCCCGTCTTAATGCAAGTTAGTGATAATTTATTATTAATCATCTGTACTGGATTCTATATTTACAACTCAAACTCAGTTCCATATTTTTCTTGTTAATTTCTTTCATGCTACAGATTTAACACTTTATTTTAACACTACGTTATATGAAGGAGATAAAAATTAGGTGTTGTTTTACAACTAATATAATCTAACTAGATTTATATTAATAATCAAAATATGAATAAAATTTAAAAAAATACGTTGATAATAAATTTTTTATATTCATGTAAAATTTGATAATGCTGCTAAAATAATAATTATTTTACCCTAAAAAATTTAATTATTTTAATAATTGATCACTTCATTAAAAAATTATAAAATAATATATATAAATATACATAAATATATAACAATTTATTTACTTAGCAAATTATTACTCAAATAAGATTTAACAAAATCAGTTTGAAGGGAGAAAAAACACCCAAATTATCACTACTCAACCACCCATCACTGTCATAGGAAATATCTAGAAATCGAGAAACTTCACATGTGATAACAACTTGGACCTTTATACCTTTTCTTCTTTTTTCAAAAAATTAAAAAAGAAAACCCAGATGTTCAATATTTTTTTCTGGCTGAGGGTGAAGCTAGCTTACTCGATGATATGTGATAGAAGGCAATGATACGCTGCATGTTTATAATGCCAGGTGTTTTTGTTATTGAGATTAGTTGCCACAACATTTCATTGGATTTAAAAATAAAATTTAATTTTGATTCAGAATTTTATACGTGTATTTAACTGTGTATTATATTATATTAACAAAAATAATTATTTTTTATATTGATTATATAAATAAGTATCTTAAAAACTAAATATAATGATTTGATTGTGTTGAAAATATTGTCATTTGCCTAATAGTAGCGGTTTTTTAACCAGTGTTTTATGTCTTAGGATAACGGAAATGTTGTGTTTAAGTGAAAGTAATTAAATTTAACCAAGTTCTGTTCTACGTGTTTCGCATCTTTCTTTTTTTCTATGTCGCCGTCTTCATTTCCTTTTTTTCTGTCGCCATTTCTCTTTTTTCATTTATGTTTTTTTTTTCTTTCTTTTGATCTTTTGTTTTTTGTTTTTGTTTTTATTTTTTTGCTCTAAGTATGGAAATATTATGACACTAAACACACAAACATTTTTTTGAAGGCAAATATACAATTTTTAAAAAAAATGTCAAGAAAATATAAAAATTTGTTGGAGATATATGAATATATAAATTTTATAATGATAAACAGATAAAACTTTTTTAAAATAAGTATAATTTTTGGTGATTACTACGCTACGATTACTAATTTATAAGTATCGGTACGAGATAAAAAGTGGACAAATAAAAATTTGCCATGTGGATATATTTATCTACATTAATATTTATTCTTTATTTATTTTTAAAAAAATATTATATCACTGCATATACAAAAATGTCTTCATTAATAGTTCTAAAAAAATAAATATATCTTTTTAAATATTTTTGTTAAATGACTAAATAATTCTTTTTATTTCTATCACAAAAATACTCTTTTTCAAAAACAACTAAAATAAAATTCAAATCATCAAATTATTTTAAAAAAGAAAAAGAAAAATCAATTAACCTTAAAAATAATTCTAATTTTAAACAAATCTGTTATTTGTGTTTGTTCTTGTTCTTTACCCTAACTCATTGTTCTTGTTTAACCTAACATATCCAGAAAAATCAATTCTCCGAGTCCTCTTCTCCCTCTCCTTACTCGTTGGTTGCTTACTTGCTTCCCCAACCTGTCTTCATTGCGTACTCCCCTGCTTCGCGTCGTCCTGTTATTGCCCATGCCCCGCCTTGTCCCGCTTTCACCGCCCTGCCTCGCACCGTTGGGCTGTTAATGCCTTATCTCACGTTGTCTAAGCTATATTAGCTTTTTTGTTATTGATTCACGAGGTATACTAGCTTCTCTGTAAACACAAAATCTGAATTTTCACTTGTGAAAATCAATAGATATGGAAGTGATAGGGAGATAAACCCTTCACAATGATGAGGTTCTTATAAATTTTGTATTGAGTTGATTCTGTTATAATAAGAATGGTATATTTCTTATGTTTGAATTTTGCAGTGTTCAAACTTGGAAGAAGATTACAATCTTAGCATTGAGAACATTTTAGCAAAAACATTGTCAGATTCACCGAATGAAAAAGAGAAGAGAATCACAACAGTTAATCCGCTGGCTTCAAGCACTTGGAAAAGATACATTTTGATCAATTGTTTACCCATTTTTCCAAATAGCTTATGTGATTGAAATGAAGTGAGGTTGATACCTAACAAATTTACAGTAAAAATTCTAGCTTTGAACTCGTTTGGCATAGCTAATTTTATGATATATTATATTATAAGATAATGAAATTATTTTTCATTATCACTATAATTATAATTATATACCTATGATATCAATGCCTCTAGTTTGCTTTACTATATTTCACTCTTTCTTTTCCTAAAAAAAATGCAAACAAATTTATATTGTATTGTCTGGTAAATTAATTTTTGTGCCTTTAGTTGTTCATATTCTAATAATGAGTATTATATTTATTAATATATGGTGTGCCATGATGAACTGCAATGCGCTGCCAAGAAATTTTAATTCATTGTTTGAATGTGTTAGGAAGCTAATGGGACAGGGCTTGAGCTCTTGTTTATTTGATGAACTCGTTCACTTAATGGTTTTTCCTTGATTATGCTATATTAATGTATCTATTATGACAAAATTATAATGCTAATTGCCTAATTTCATTTCAATTTCAGGAAGCCAACAAGAGTGATAACAACTGATTACCTCCACCATGGGCAATTGTTGCCTTGTTTAAAGGAATAGGAATATGAAAACAAAAAAAGAATAGGAACTAAGGCTTAATTTACAAAACCAATTGTTTCAGTTGATGGTAGAGCTTCTTTTTTTACTATAGTGTTCATATTATTTTGTAATCTGAATAAAAGTTATTCAGTATGCATATTTGAAAAAAGAAAAATAAAGAGCTTAATTTACATTTTTAAATTCGGTCATTCTATTAAAACAGTTTACAGTAATCAAATGATAAGTGTAAATAACTATTTACATATATTATTTACTAGTTATTATTTGGTTTCAACATTATGAATCTTTGATAAAATTTACACTCTGTTTAGAAATTATTTCTTTTTGCAGTTTACAGTACAATTAGCTAAGGCATCCATAGGTTATGGTATGCTGAATTGGCTTCATCTGTTGAAAACTCTTCTTTGTATTGTGTTGGCTTCATCATGCTTTGTTTAGAAGAATTTAAGTGTTAAGACATTTGTGCTTCTTTGATGACATGTAACACCCTAATATTCAAATCCTTATGCTCGAGTCATAAGTCAATGATATTATGGTGGTATGACTCTCAGGTAGATTTTTAATATATAAAATATAAGTATAATTGAAAGGAGTATTAATCGAGAAGCCTGAAAAGAGTAAAAATAAAATTGCAAAGACGTATCACTCACGTTTCGACAACAAAAAGATAAACCGCGAAGCCAAAAGCGATATACGGACAAGGGCATAAAGGAGATTAAGAGATAGATAACAGATAGATATATATAACATAAGTAAATAGCCACTAGTCGCGACCCGGGAAGTTTAGGCCGGTTAGGGTACAGTATGACAATAGTTGACAACAGAAACTCCTAATCTCTCCCAAATAGAACATGAAAGCCTCTATAGGCAAGTTCAAAAGAGTTCAATACATAATATAATCTTTTCAGAACAAAGGTGGAGAGATTCTAAGCAAAATATAAAGTAGAGAATATAAAGATCTTCGCTGTCTTTCAGACGAACCACAGCTCACTTCTAAGCACCTGGACCTGTATCTGAAAAACAAGAGATATATACGGAATGAGAACCCCCGACCCATGGGTTTCCAGTACGGTAAAAGTGCCAAATAAATACAATGCACTGCAATAAAAACTCTCTAAGTATCCTAAACTTCTCTTCACCAATTATCCATCCTAGGTTCTCGCTAATCCATGAATAGGCAACTGTCATAAGGAAATGCTAAATCTAACTCATATCTTTCATGCTCTCCAACTTTCTAACTCTCCAACAAAAACAAAACCATAACCAGTTGTTCTGTCTCAACAATTCTATACCAATACATCATATCCTCACCTGGAGCAAGTGAATCCACTTCACTACGTCTACCCAGGGAGCTCAAATACCTCATTCAATAATCATCATCATCATATAATCGCATCACCAATTCATCTCATCAAGAACAACCCTCAATGCCCACCGACACCAGCATGAGTGACCTCTCAGTTGTACAAACACAAGCAATACAGACAAGTAATACACAATTAAGGTACAAGTAGAACAAGTAGCAGATAATCAGGTAATGTAGCATATATGATATGGAAATTAAAAACAAGTAGGCACACGCAAGCAATTCAAACATATGCAATATGATGCATGCTTGCCTTATGGCTGATGATATCATCTGTCGGTTATCAAGCCAACCCGACGTGTCCGGTAGCTAACCCGGGCACAGTCTCTCTGTTGCGCATTAATATCATTAGAGAAAATATGTGCCCTGTCACCATTAGAGGGTATATGCGCCCTGTCGCCATTAGAGGGTATCTGTGCCCTGTCGCCATTACAATCAGAGAGAAAACACAAGCATACTCACATTCAACATTTTTCATCATTATTCATTTACCATATTCGTTCATTAATCATATATGCATCTCCGGCATACTCGCCACATCTTAAGGCGTCCGCAATCAATCATTGTTGTTATCAAACCTCAAATATTAACCTGGAGCAAGCGGAACGAATCACAACCCTTACTACTACCCAGGTATCACAAATACACATTATTCATAAATCCATAATTAAACTCATTATCATAATCCTCTTTCCCCATCTCATACCCGGAGCAAGTGGACAACGCCACTGCCTACTACCCGGGGTCACGCATAACATTCCACATTTGATCATTAATCATACACATATACATACTTAGCCCTGACTCAATTCTTATTGCAGCGATCCGGCTCATGGCATAACCCATAACAAGCCAATAATTACCATCAAATACAGCCTTTTGGCTCACAGTATACACTGCATTTCTATCATCACCCTCAGCAACTCATACAGTCATTATTAATCATAACTCATCATTAATCTCACTTGCTTCATCCACAAGTGATCACATGTCCTAGCCTCTTTTCATTACTAGGCATACTATAAGGATTTAGGACATAGAGGGTGAGAATGGAGACTTAGAAGTCTATAATTTGGCTTTAACAACTCAAACATCAACCTTGGGGTGAAACAGGGTCACGCGTACGTGTCCCCCACGCGCACGCGTGGAACGCCAAAAAGTCCATCGACGCGTACACGTCGCCCATGCGCACGCGTGGATGAAAGAAAAGCCAAATGACGCGTACACGTCAGTCATGCGTACACGTGGGTGCGTTTTGTGCCCCACGCACAAAGTCAGCACGCTTTTCGCATAACTCTCGGGAATTTGGCTGGGCAATTGGTGCAGCGCATCGACGCGTACGCGTGGGCCATGCACACGCGTAGATTGTTCATTTTCGAAAATGACGCGTGCGCGTCAGCTACGCCTACGCGTGAGTGAGCGTTCTGCCAAAAATTTTACTGAGTTAAAAAGCAGCAGAATTCACTGTTTCAAACCCCAAACTTCCAACACACATAACTTCTTCTACAAAACTCCTTTTTAAACTATTTCTAAACCGTTGGAAAGATCATTGAATAAACTTCTGTAAAAATCAATTTTTAAGACTTCCAAACTCCGTGGACCGAGATACGGCCCGCCAAAGTTGGTCAAAAATCAGTTTTTGCCCAAACATAGAAATCATCAATTTTTCCAATGTTCCCAAGCCAAATTCGTTTTCACTCATCCAAATAACCACAACCCAATCACATCCATATATTTACACTCAACCAAAACTAAACCTACCTCATCTATACCATTTCACCCAAAACCATCAAATTCCACTCTTAAATTCCTCAAACCATATTATTCAATAACCAAACCAATCATTCACACATTCAATGTCTAGAATCCATCCAATCACTCATGTCATCATGCAACATACATGTTACCTTACTTACCTCTTCCTGGCCTCCGGCCTAAAATTCACGACCTCCGGCCCAAATTCACAATTTAAATGCATATTCCACAAATCAATACTCATTATCCAATTCTTCAAATTCTCAATACACCAAACATATAAGGCCATGCAATCCTCAACTCAATCATTAATTTAAAATACATATCAATTATGCATATTAGCACTAACCATTTACACAATCCAAACTTAATCCTAGGGGCATCTAGCCTAGGAATTCTCATTATACCACACAGTACTTAAATGAAACTTAAATCGTACCTCATACTAGAGCACTCCTAAATATCCAAAATCACAAGATTTTCTCAAAACCCAAACCAAATTCGAAATATAAGAGAAAAACAAAAATTGGGCAGAGTACAGTGGATTACTTACCACAAAACTTAGATAGAATTGTAGAGGATGAGAAGAGCAATGTGTGACCATAAACAGCTCGCCAATCAAAGTTTCGTAACACAAGTTATGGTGGTTTGAAGATCAAAGAGAGTTAGGTTTTCTCTCTTCTCTTCTCTCTTCCCAAATCAGCGCCCCTCTTCTTATTTTTAGGGTAAAATGAGCCGAAATGCTCATAACTAATATTTATATATGTTGGGTCTTTGGCCCACTTAGGCCCGGTTCACTTATTTTTGTCCGTTGGCCCAATTTTGGGCCAAAACCTTTAAGATTAGCGCTCAAAATCGCACTTTAAATATTTCTACTTTTCCTAATTATAATTCTTCATTTCTTAACCTTATTTACTTATAATAAATTTTCTCAACTGCAGTACTAGACATATTCCAACCGGTACTGCCGGTCAAAAATCCAGTGCGCGTTCTTACGCCGAAAACTATGTTTTTCAACTCAGAAAAATTCACTAAATCCAAATATCATATTTAAATTACCAAATTTCGATTGCTAAATTTTTGAACCATATTCGCTCTTATTTAATTTATTATTTAATTGATTACAATTAGACCGAGTTTTACATGACACGCCCAAAGATCTTGTCAGATGACCATGGGAAGATAAAATTGAACCAATTACCAGACAACGCACAAAAGCTTTGGAATAGTTCACCCGAGCCGGTGAAGAAATTCCCGTGGAATAGAGTGTTGGACAACTTCATTCAACTCATTCTTGATCTCTTTGTGGACATAGTAAAATGCCTACTTGTACCTATGTTCATAGTTACCTCCATTAGTGAGTTATCTTACTTTGCACATGAATGGAAGCTGACTCTTGTTCCTATTCCATTTCTCTTCACAAACTACCAGACAATAACAACATTCTTCTATGAGCTCGCACTCGTCAATTAGAAAATAAAAAATAAATTCATTTTTAGTTTCATGGCTTAGTTTGAATTTAAGTAATTTATCATCTAAATTAATCTCATATTTAGTATTATTCTATATAGTTAATAAATAAAAATATGCATTAATTGCTACCAAGAGAAGAAATTTAATTCATGACAAACAACTACACTCCTCGTTCTTAATTAACAATTTATTCTTTTATTATTGGAATAATAATATAGTATCACGCTGAACTTGTATAAAGATTCCTCCTCTCCCTAGTTTCCATGCATTTCCATATATCTTTAAATTAAAGTCACATAACATTATATAAGATGATTGAGTTTAACCTCACTTAAATTAATTAGTTCCTGCCAATTGTTGATTTACTTCCTTATGCATCCCATGAATCATACATCATTAGCATGATGACTCCATAATCCATACAAATCATATATACTGGTTAGTTAGCCAATTAGGATATAGGATGTGAATTCATCTATAATTGTTAACTTATTTGCATTTGTGATGGGGTAATGCTGGACACCAAATTTTTTTTTTGGTGAAGCTGGACCACAAATTTTATAGAACCAGCCTTACATATGATGCTAAATTGAGAATTTTTGTTAGAACATAACGTGTAATTAGACAGATTAGCAGTCAATTCCTGTGAATTAGTTAAAAAATGAACACACTTCTGGCATGCACCCAACTAGAATATAAGATTATGATTTATGAATTAATAATTGGCACGATTGATAAATATTATTATTAAGTTATTTCTGAGTAATCATATAGCAGAAAATTGTTATTTTGCGTTAACGTGATATACCATTTACATTTAGAGAACTCATGCAACTCTTAACAAAAAAAATTGAATACATGCTAGGCCATTAAAAATTAGGTAGAATAACCTTACTCCTCCAACTAACCAAAGAACCTGAATTAGGACAGATATATCTATTTTAATGGTTAGGTTAATTGTAACAAAATAAAAATAAAAATAAAAAAATTGTATGTTGCATTTGCATAAATACTCATGCTTATTAATGCATTGAATATTTGAATTGCTACAAACCAGCATTGGATTGCTATCACACCTCAACATAAGATTTGGCACTACCATAAAGATGAGTTTCTTTTTCTATTCTTCTTTTGATGAAGCGGTGTACTCGGTTCCACGTTCCAAAAAAGTTACATTCGATGAAGTAGTAGATGACACAGTGCTACCAGCAGTTTGATTACTTGTTGATGGATATGGCCAAGGATTGTTAGTTTGAGGAACCCCCTCCTCTGCTAGCTTCCTCATAAGGTTTATTATAGTTGGAAGAAGCTTGATAGACAAGGATAGGAGTCCAGCTAGCTGAAAAAAGGCATATGCAAACTTGGTTAGACTCCACAAGCCATATGCATCTATATACTAAAATTTATACACTAAATGTCATATGAAATTGCACAGAATTGCTATTAGTGTGTGCAACCAAAGTCATTAGCTATATTAGATTAATGAACTTGCTACTAATTAACGGTCATTCTAGAGATGCTCACTGCACCATGGTGAAAATTACCCGCGACGTCATGTTGCACCCATAGGGATTTAGTGACAAGATATCCAATAAAAATGAGAATCAAATATAAAGGATTTCTGCCATAGAATAACAAACTTGGGTTAGACCAATTACATTACGTAGATGGAGTATAGTGGTATTTGCGTGAACACAAATTTAACAGTAACACATTATATATTTGCACATTATAAAGCTAACACTCACTTTAGAAGTGTCATAAACTCGTTAAATCCCAGAATAAGCAAGGCAACAATTACGCATGGTAGAGGTAACCAGTTGTTACCACTCTTGTTGGCCTCTTGAAATTGAAATGGAATTAGGTAATTAGCATTATAATTTTGTCATAACAGATATACCAATATAGCATAATTAAGAAAAAACCATTAAATCAACAAGTTCATCAAACAAACAAGAGCTCAGGTCTTGTCCCATTAGCTTCCCAACACATTCAAACAATGAATTAAAATTTCTTGGCAGCGCATTGTAATTCATCATGGCACACCATATATTAATGAATATAATACTCAGTATTGAAATATGAACAAATAGAGGCAGGATAATTAATTTACTAGACAATAACATTATAAATTTGTTTGCATTTTTTTTTTTGGAAAACAAAGAGTAAAATATAGCAAAGCAAACTAAAGGTAGTGATATCATAAGCATATAATTATAATTATAGTGATAATGAAAAATAATGTTATCTTATAATATTATATATCATAAAATTAGCTATGCCAAACGAGTTCAAAGCAAAGGTAGAATTTTTGCTACAAGTTTGCTAAGTATCAACTTCACTTCATTCCAATCACATAAGCTATTTATGAAAATGGGTAAATAATTGAGCAAAATGCACCTTTTTCCATGCGGATCAACTGTTGCAATTCTATTCTCTTTTTTATTGGGTGAATCTAACAATCTTTTGCTAAAATGTTCTCAATGCTAAGAGTATCATCTTTTTCCAAGTTTGAACATTACAAGACTCAAGTATAGGAAATATACCATTCTTATTAGAACAGAATCAACTCTGTACAAAATTTGTAAGAACCTCATCAATGTGAAAGGTTTATCTCCCTATCACCCCCATCCATTGATTTTCACAAATTGAAAATTCCGATTTTGTGTTTACAGAGAAGCCAATATACCTCGTGAATCAATAACAAAAAAGCTAATATACCTTAGACGATGTGAGGCAGGGCGGCGAAAGGGGGATAAGGCGGGGAACGGGCCATGACAGGATGGCATAAAGCAAGGGAGCATGCAGTGAAGACAGGTTAGGAAAGCAACCAACAAGCAAGGAGAGGGAGAAGAGGAATGGGAGAATTGATTTTTCTGGGTAGGTGAGGGTAAAGAACAAGAACAATAGATTAGGATAAAGAACAAGAACAAACACAACAGATTTGTTTGAAATTGAAATTATTTTTAAGGTTAATTGATTTTTCTTTTTAAATTATTTGATAATTTGAATTTTATTTCAGTTGTTATTGAAAAAGGGTATTTCTGTGATAGAAATAAAAAGAATTATTTAGTCATTTAAAAGAAAAATATTTTTAAAAAGATATATTTGTCTTTTTAAAATTATTAATGAAAGTATTTTTGTATATACAATAATATAATATTTTTTAAAAAATAAATAAAAAAAAAATATTGATGTAAATAAATATAATCCACCTGACAAATTTTTATTTGCCCACTTTTTATCTCGTACCGGTATATATAAATTAGTAATCGTACCGTATAGTAATATAGAAAATAAACATATAATTTTTTTATGATAAATACATAAATTTTATGACGATACAAACATAAAGATTTTAAGTTAAATACACAAATTTTTAAAGAAAAAATCGTAAAAAGAAAACACATAAATTTATTAACTATAAACATATAAATGTTTTAAGAAAAACATATGAAAAAAATACAAAAAAATGCAAAAAATAGATAATTTCTTATGATAAACAAAAACTTTTTTAAGATAAGCACAATTTTTTTTCAAAAAACATAGGAAGCAAACACAAATTTTTTTATAATAAACCCAAAAATGTTATGATGATAAATACATATTTTTTTTAAAGGCTAGGTGTTCCTACTTCCTACATAATGAAAATGATACAAAAGAAAAAATTTTAAAGGTCTTCATAATCAATTGCATTGTCTGTTTGGTTATCTCTCTTTTTGCGCCAGCAAAATTGGTACAGATAACGATAAGGACTCTCCAAGTTCCCGCAATGTTGCTATTAGCACAGATCATTTTGTAATAGATCATAATATCTCTCTCATTTTGTGGGTATAATCCCTATCTCAAAAGATATATATTAGCACGAACCGCTGCAATTAGGAGGACAAAGTGAATAGTCTGTTCCTATCCGCCAAAATAAAACAGAAAAATACTAACTCATCTTACTTTACGACTGGTTGACGAGGGACAGGTTGGCGGGCTAGTTCGCCTAAATTTTTAATAAAAAATAATAACATTAATTAAAATTAATCAAAGTGATAATTAAAAAATTAAAAACACAAAATAGACAAATTATAACACAAATTTTTTATTATTTTTTAAATTTTCAACTTCAATAAAATTGTTCACAATAGTATGCATCAAATGAATCGGGTAACTTAAGCACGTATAGGAGAATGTAAAATAAAATAAATAAAGTTAATATAAAAAAATAAAAAAGAAAGAAGTGAAAGAAATATGTTTGGAATTATATATTTGTTAATTTTTGTAATAATAATTACTCTTTCATGAAAAAAACCTTGGCTTAAACGGACCAGCTGGTCCTGTCTTACCAAAATCTATAGTTTTTTTTATTTGGAGAGTTCCAAAGTTTAGCCCGGCCTATCTTTTTAGTAGATTTCACTACAACAAAACAGCATTTTGACGACATTTTTTTAATGCTTGGTGACGGTTTTAACTGTCACTAAATGGTTTTGCGACGGCTAAAAAAAGCGTCAAAGATTTGAGCGTCGCTAGCTGGCATAGTGACGGTTTTGGACCACCGCTAGTAAGGAGTGTCGCTAAATTGTTTGTGACGGTTTTTAAATTATAAAACCGTCACTAATTTATATCACTTGTAAAAGTGTTTTTTATACTGTATTTCGCGACGTTTTGAGAACGTCGTTAAATTACTAAATCATGTGACAGTTTTTAGGCATATTTAGTGAATATTTAAACTGTCACTAGGTTACTAGTTTTTATGACAATTTTTAGACATATTTAGTGACTATTTAAACCGTCACAATATTTTTAGTGACATTTTCGATTTAAGATCGTTACTAAGTTATTTATTCCTGTGACAGCTTTTTTTCCTATATTTAGTGACTGTTTTAAACTGTCATAATCTTTCCAATCTCAAAATTTCTATTATCAAAAGTTGAATTCTCCAAAAATGATATTGTTTTTCAACAAAGCCAAATTCAATCCCCCAAGTTTTACAAAAATAGCAATAATGTATTTCAAAAGTTGAATTCTACAAGTTTTAATTACATAGTAATAATCCATATGTAAATTCAAAAAATTCCAACTTAATCCAAACTTGTAAACCTAACAATTCAATCATAAAACTCCTTTAAACGTTGGATGGCCTATGTTGTTGAGGTTCATGACTGGCAGAAGAATACGATCTTGTATGCGTCGGTGATTCAAAATCTGCAACCTACAATTGAAAATAAAAAATATATATTTTAGAAAATATTTTAGAAGGATACTTAATAAATCAACAAGTGTTATACAATAGGCTATGATTATAAACTACAATCATTTTAGAAGTTGTTGATGACGAAAATTAAGTATGCAAGTCTATAAAATTAAATATAACATATGTCCTTATCTTACCTCGGTAGGAAAATCGGTTGGCAATTGACCCTTGGTGGACGAAATTGTGATCCTCAAAGTTGGTCTCTTTGTATTTGTAAGAAATCAAAAATACCCCAAAGAGATCATGGTGTGATGAATTGGGATCTTAATAATCCCTGGTGTGATCATAACTCCGTTCAACTTAACCAGCAAGTGTACTAGGTTATCCAAATAATACCTTACGTGAGTAAGGGTCGATCCCACAGAGATTGTTGGTATGAAGCAAGCTATGGTCACCTTGTAAATCTCAGTTAAGTGGATTCATAGGGTCAAATGTAATTGGATGAAATAATAAACAGAAAATAAAAAGGGATAGAAATACTTATGTAAATCAATAGTGGGAATTTCAGATAGGCATGTGGAGATGCTGTGCTCCTCTCGAATCTCTACTTTCTTATTACATTCATCCAATCCTTCTTACTCCTTTCCATGGCAAGCTGTATGTAGGGCATCACCGTTGTCAATGGCTACATCCCATCCTCTCAGTGAAAATGGTCCTATGCTCTGTCACAGCACGGCTAATCATCTGTCGGTTCTCAATCAGGTTGGAATAGAATCCCTTGATTCTTTTGCGTCTGTCACTAATGCCCAGCCTTCAGGAGTTTGAAGCTCGTCACAGTCATTCAATCCCAGAATCCTACTCGGAATACCATAGACAAGGTTTAGACTTTCTGGATTCTCATGAATGCCGCCATCAATTCTAGCTTATACCACAAAGATTCTGTTGGGGAATCTAAGAGATATGCGCCCGGCCTATAGTAGAACGGAAGTGGTTGTCAATCACGCGCGTTCATAGGTGAGAATGATGATGAGTGTCACGGATCATCACATTCATCAAAGTGTTGTGCAACGTATATCTTGGAATAAGAATAAAAGAGAATTGAATAGAAAGTAATAATAATTGTATTGAAACTTGAGGTACAGCAGAGCTCCACACCCTTAATCTATGGTGTGCAGAAACTCCACCGTTGAAAATACATAAGTGAAAGGTTCAGGCATGGCCGAATGGCCAGCCCCCTGAATGATCAAAAGACCAAATGGTTAAAAGATGATTAATACACTAGTAAAAAGTCTTATTTATACTAAACTAGCTACTAGGGTTTACATGAGTAAGTATTTGATGCATAAATCCACTTTCGGGGCCCACTTGGTGTATGTTTGGGCTGAGCTTGATCTATCCACGAGCTGAGGCTTTTCTTGGAGTTGAACGCCAAGTTATAACGTGTTTTGGGCGTTCAACTCCGGATCATGACGTGTTTCTGGCGTTTAACTCCAGACAGCAGCATGTACTTGGCGTTCAACGCCAAGTTACGTCGTCAATTTCCGAATAAAGTATGAACTATTATATATTGCTGGAAAGCTCTGAATGTCTACTTTCCAACGCCATTGAGAGCACGCCAATTGGAGTTCTGTAGCTCCAGAAAATCCATTTCGAGTGCAGGGAGGTCAGATTCCAACAACATCAGCAGTCCTTTTGTCAGCCTTTTTCAGAGTTTTGCTCAAGTCCCTCAATTTCAGCCAGAAATTACCTGAAATCACAGAAAAACACACAAACTCATAGTAAAGTCCAGAAATGTGAATTTAACATAAAAACTAATGAAAACATCCCTAAAAGTAGCTTGAACTTACTAAAAACTACCTAAAAACAATGCCAAAAAGCGTATAAATTATCCGCTCATCAATCCTTTTGATGATTCACAAGAAAATTTACTTGTTTCTGTAACAATTGTACTTGTAACTTCAAGTTTTGATATTCAGTTCTTGATTGTCCACTAGTTGTAGTAGATTGCATAGACTCTCTTGAGCGGGATAAGAATCCAATCATTTGAGATGGACGAACACCAAATCCCATACCTCTAACATAGCTTGAATTCTCTTTGCCAAATACTTTAACATATGCTTCATTTTCAAGAAGCACCCTCACCAATTTCCTTTTGTAAGTCTTCCTAAAGTGATTTATAGACAAATAATAATGTTACACATGCAATATTAGTCCAATAAAATTTATCAACCATTTTGCAAAGAAGTATTAAGATTTTATTAAGTAACAGGAGTACTACTATTTTAAAGAACAAAATCAAGCATTCAAGCCTGAAGATAGAGCGCTTTACTTTAATTTAATTACTGCTTCATAGAGAAATTCAAAACTTAAAACGCTCTTAGTCTTAGCAAACCTAAAAAGGATGCATAATAGTGAAATGAAAAAGGGCACTATGTTCATATCACTGTGGGAATAAATATAGATTAGAATTTTATCTTATATTTTTTTGTTATGCTTCCTCGTTGACAAATGTTCTATCTTTTTTCTTGTGAGTGATAGAAAACATTTCTCCTCTACTAAATTGTCGCTCAGTTTCAACTTCCTAACATTATTATAAGATTGGTCAAATTAAAATATAACTAACAAAAAATTAATAAAACAAAAATACTAAGAAAGTAAATAATTGTACAAGTTCATGGTGTTTTCTAGCAAGTGTTTTTGAGCCAAGAGTGTGAGGAATTTTTAATTGTTGCCGATTTGTAGCATTCTTTTCACACAATTCCTGCACATTAACAAGCATAAAAGTTAATGGATCTTAAACACAAATAAAAACTAACAAATAACAAATGTGTTTACCTGAGTTTTTGGACTCAATCTATATTCCAAAAATGCAACCCAATGGTCTTTGGAAATTCCAATTGGATTCAAATTAACATTTGCATCCCAACCAAATTCTGATTTATAATGCTCATTGAATAGCTTGCATCTATTATTCTTCCACTTATTTCCAAGATTTGACAAGATATACCTTTTGTGTTCATCATCATTAACAACAAATATTTTCTTCAAACAAAACATAAATATGTAGTTAGTATACAAAACTTAAGGTAAACACAACAAATAAAATTTTTCAAAACAAAAATATAATAAAAAATAGCATACCTTAATAGTATTCTCAAAAACAACATCTTTGTATTACAGTGGAACCTTATGCCAAATTTTGTACATTATAGGAAAATTATTAAAATTACTTGCAATGAGTCCCAAAACACCTCCCAAGAGTCCACCGGATTCTCCAATTGGATGACCACTTCCATTCCATTCTATAAGAACTCATTTCCTACTATGATAAAGGGAAAATGTATCTTTTACCTTAAGATGCATACTCTTTTCAACCCCTTGTTCATCTAAAAAAAATAAAAGAGCTATTATTTAAGACAGCTAGTAATTGAAAACAGATTATTTGAACTAGTAAATTAATAAAAAAATAACATACCTACAACAATAACAAACCATGTGGTATTTCACTTCTTTCTAGAAATAGCAACTCCATTTACCTCTTCATTATTAAGAAAATCAGCATCTGATAGGCTATGACTATGAACTTCATTTTGAATGGATGAACTTTGAGCTATATGCTCTTGTTGACTCGTGCCTTTAGAAGATGTTGACCTAGAATGACTTGGAAGATGTCTTTTTTCTGGTGCCAAGATAACTTCAAAGTAAAAGAATTAGAAACCTAATTAAAGGAATTAGAAACTTCACAATATTTTTATCATAATATGCTAAAAGAGGAGATAGTTACCATTTTCATCATTTGAGAGATGAACATTTTCTTTAGCATATACAACATTCGGTTCAATATGTTCATCTTCTTCCTCTTCAAATTGTACAAGCCTTCTCTTTTTAATACCTGCAATAATATAAAAAAATAAGAAAAAACAATATTAGGGGACTTTTAACTTGTTTGATCTATTATACTCTTATTTTCGTGGATTTCCTTGCCTTAATCTTCTCCAATAGTTGGGACTGAACTTCTTTTCAATCATCAAGTTAAGTTATGTTAAACTGATTTTTGTACGAGGTTATAGATTTCAATCCTCTTGAATAGTTTAATCAATATTCATTTCAAAATAATTTTTCGGGATAAGAAATATTTTTAAAACCTTTTTACATATATAATTATTCTGGAAAATAAATTGAATTAAATTATAAAAACATAAAAGTTTTATTTTTTTCAAATAAAATTTAATCTCTAAATATTTTCAGCTCGAGTGCTTGGTTAGCTAAGATATATTTATAAGCTAGTGCTTGATCCAAAGACATGGGGAATAATAATTCATAAAATTAAATAGTGTACTATTCTTTTTTTTATATACAATAATAGTGCCACTATTCATAATATTTCATATTTTTTATATATAATAATAGTGTCACTACGCAGTAATTGCATATGCACTCCACTCTTTTCATATATATATATATATATATATATATATATATATATATATATATATATATATATATATAGTTACTTTACCTAATTGTTACTAAAATATGAAATATATAGTTATGTTAAACTGATTTTGATCATTTGTACGAGGTTATAGATTTCAATTTTAAACTGATTTTTGTGTAAGAAAACGCAAAAAACATTGTTACAATAAGAAAAACGGCAAATCTCTTACAATCATTTTGAATGGATGAACTTTGAGCTATATGCTCTTGTTGACTCGTACCTTTAGAAGATGTTGACCTAGAATGACTTGGAAGATGTCTTTTTTCTTGTGCCAAGATAACTTCAAAGTAAAAGAATTAGAAACTTAATTAAAGGAATTAAAAACTTCACAATATTTTTATCATAGTATGCTAAAAGAGGAGATAGTTACTATTTTCATCATTTGAGAGATGAATATTTTCTCTAGCATATACAATATTCAGTTCAATATGTTCATCTTCTTCTTCTTCAAATTGTACAAGTCTTCTCCTTTTAATAACTGCAATAATATAAAAAATAAGAAAAAATAATATTAGGAGATGACACTTTAAGAATTGGGTAAAATTGAAAAATGAGATATGATCATTTTCTCTTGCATTAGGGGATGATACTAGTCTAGCATTTTCAACATCTTTGAGTGATTTTTTAGGACTTTGATAGTTTTTTATTAGCCTTCTTCTCTTCATACCTGTAAAAACATAAAAGAAATAAGAGAAAATTATATTACTTAAATAAAAAAAATAACAATCATTTATAAGTTCACACTTTAAGAATTTGATAAAATTGAAAATTGAGATTTGATCATTTCCTCTTGTATTAGAAGATGACACTAATTTATCATCTTCAACATCTTTGAGAGATTTTTTAAGATTTTGATACTTCTTTATTGGCCTTTTTCTCTTCATACCTGTAAAAACATAGTAAAAAAATATAATTAAAGGGAATAGAGTATGAATAAAAAGAGCATGAATATTATTATAAAAAGTAAGACAAGGAAATTATATTTTTTCTGTAAAGAAAAGGAAATTATATTTTTCATAGACAAAGATAAACTAAGAGGGTTACAATCTAGGCCAAGAATGTGTCTTCAATCCAAACTACTAACAAAAGAAAAGGCCAAGAACCCATGATATTCGTGTCACATATTCTAAGAATTTGCAACAAACACTATCTTTAATTTTAAGAGTAGACTTTGACTAGAACCAAAAAAAGAAAATTTAAATTCAATAATAGATTATATGAAATGATCATATTGATTGATAGGAACAAAGAATAGTCATATACTGGAGTACAACATAACAAGGCAGAGAAGAATAGAAGAGAAGAGAAGAGAAGGAAGGATATAATTAAAATTAAAAGGGTAAAAGGAATTGGTCAAGTGAGAGTCGTTGAATTGAATTTCATACCCAATGGAATTAACAAATGTGTTCAGAATGAATAAGAAAGAAAAATTTCATACATGAACACATATTACAAGAAAAATGATCATTCTTTCACCTTTTAGTGTACCAAATATATGTATTGAAAGTTTAAAAGCTGGCATTTAAAAAGTTTTTTAATTTTAAGAGTAGACATTCACCAGAGCAAAAGTAGTGCAATCACATAGTTCTCCATGATTTTACAAAAGGTTTTAGTTATATTCCTGCAAGTAATTTTAAGAGTTGCCACCCTAACACGATGACCATACTCCTGCAAGTAAATATTAGTTCATCTCTGAAAAAAGAAAAGAAACAAGTATGGAAAAAAAACTGTTAAACAAAGACTTTGCATCTCCAAATGATGCAATTAGATCAATTATAATATAAGGTGATTCTCACGAGCAACATTTGAACATGCCTGAAGTCTCTTTGCAATGGTAAGAAAAGGTTGTATGTCACCCCTAGTTCCAACCACAAGTATGACAATTTGTAGCTGTGGAATTGATATTTTTGCTTCACGAATAAGATTTTCACTCATTGTTGACTCGTCAAATGACTGGAATTCTAGCAATTCTGAAGCAACAGATGCACTTCTTTCTAGATCAACTTCAACAGTCCCATCATTTTGTATCCTCACAAGGTCAGCATTAGTTGTTGCTGTGAATCAAAATCAGAAAATGTTGTGAACTTGCTTATCCAATTGATCATCAGCTCTAATACACCATCCAAGTGTTACTAAAGAACAAAAAATGTAAAACCATGATGTGAAATCGACCTTTTATTTGTTAGCTAAAATAAATACATTCTTGATTTTCATGTGTGCAGGTTTCACACCACCCTCCAGTAACTACCCTTCATGCAACAGATGAAAAAGAAAACATAGAAATAATTTGGTGCCAGCGACCTATCCCAAAATTTTATGGTATTAATTATCCCATGATAAAGAACAAATATCATTTAGCTACACCTAAATGAATTATAACGTCATAACAATATTTTCCCATGTTTTGAGCTTTCCCATGGTAAAAATAATTAACCTTATTTCTTTCATGTTAATGACTAATTCGATGCCATTAAAGAATTAATAAAATTAAGGGACAAACTTTTTCACATTAGACATTTGCTTGGCTTTTTATTTTTTTTATTTTTTAACATGTTAAAACAGGGAAATTAAATCTATCCATGTCAAAATGTCAAGATTTTTAACATTTGTTAGACAATTAGTTCTCTCAGCTTTTTAATCAAGTTCTATGAATTTGATAATTTCAAGCAAACAATGAAGTTTACTAGGAACTCACAATGCCTGAATTTGGTCATAACTTTGGCATTATTCACTAGTTTTACTAAGTTCTTAACAAATTAAAAATGTTAATTAAGTCACATAGATTTATCACAAATGTAACAAATATGCAGGAACATCAATTGAAGCTCAAATACATGGTAAACGACAATTAAAGCTTTTGAATCATGGAGAAACATATGAAATGAATTGCCCTCATCTTTTATTCAGAATAATTCTAGTTCCTGCTGCTGATTGGATTGGTAAAATTAACATAAAATGCATAGAGACGGGACTTAAGGCTGATTTATCTTACAAATCAACATTTTCTATTTAAAAAGGCAAAGAAAGAAATTATTGAAGCGATACCATAACTCCATAAGGATAAAGCACACATACCTAATTGAAGTGATGAATTAAGGTGAGTAAGAATCTTGTAATCCTCTGTAAAACACAACAGAAATGAAATTAAAATCACTCTAAAAGGGGATATTATTACAGTGGAAGACTGCTACTTGTCGAAGAGAAAGCTTGAAGCCTTGAAACAGAGAGAGATGACGAGAGAGGTCTACCATATCAGTGCATCAATTTTACTATTATCTATCCTTCTAATTAGAAATGCATCAAATCAATCATAATTTTAGTTGAAACATTTCATCGAACAGGTTGTATGCAAGTAAAATCAAAATGAATTTTAAGACAGACAAAATTTAAAGCTTCCAACAAAACAATCCTCCATATAATAAGATATAAAGCATGATCTCTTAGATGAAGAATCAATGAACAATTGAAAATCACAAGTAACAGTACCAAAGAAAAACAATCATGTATAGGTTATTCACTATCAGATGAACAACAAAGAAATTGTAGGAAAAATAAATATAGTAGAAGAATTATCAAATACTCACTACTGGTGTTCAATATTATGGTTGGAATAGAAGAAATGGTCACCGAAAGGAGGGAATTACGGTTTGCCCTCACGAAAGAGGGAAAGAGAAACAACAGCGTGGGGGGGAGGACCGGGATGGCGAACTCAAACCGCGATGGAGAATAGTGAATGGCGAACTTGAACCGCGATGGTGAACGGTGAACAGTGAACTCGAACCGCGCCAGTGAACAACGAATGGCGAACTCGAACCACGACGGTGAAGGGTGAACAGCAAACTCGAATTGCGACGGTGAATGACGAATGGCGAACTTGAACCGCGATGGCAAACTGCAAACGGGAATTGTAGCACGGTGATGCCTGTTAGGTTCTTTTCTCTTTCTCACGGTGAAAGTGTGAATATGCTTTTTGAAAAAATAGAATAAAAAAAAGAGTGAGACTGTGATTAGTGATTACATTAGTGATAGTTAAAAAATTACATATATAAATGTCACTATATTAATGAATAGAGACCCTTAAAATAAGGGTCATAAATCAAGTGTAACTATATGATTAATTTGGTGTAGTGTTTGGCGCCAATCCAACTCGTTTTGCCACTCTTAATTGTGATAGCTTGTCTGTCCTTCTCTAGGTGAACTAGGAGTACTCAAATCCATTTCCCAACCTCATGTAGGTGCTAACCCTAATAATGTAGACTCATGAGGCTGTTTACTCGCTCATGCAATTCCAAAATGGGCCGTTGAGAAGGTAGAGGTGCATTGGTGCGTGGTTGATGTAGAGGACTCTCAAATGGTCTGAGCGAATAGTATTGGCAAAAAAAAGATTTTTTTATCATAAATGTGGTTCTTGTATTACTCGTCAAAAGTCTTGAGTCACACTACATTTGGATCCACTTATATAGTACCATAAAGTCATTTTTTTCTTGCTATTACAATCGGAGTACTTAACACAAAATTCGACAATGAGTCTACTAAATTAAACACTAGCTCACATCATATATTGTATTGGATTTATTTTCGACTTTATAAATCACATAGTAATATTTTAAAATTTTACAATTAACTTGTTATCTTTGGAAGTTTCGACAGTAAATCTAATGGTTTAAAATATTTTTTATAGTAACAATTGAATTCTAGAACAGATTTCTTAGACTTGTTATCTGACTTAATAATATGGAGAACAAGCTAGTAAACTTCCCACTCATGCAGATCCTACACATGAAAGTGGAGCAACCGCTCACCATCTCAGCATGCAAAATTATAATCTAATGAAAGAGATAACCGCTATACAACCTACAATGTAACTCAAGACTTGGCATAATCAATTACTGCATGATTTCTATAAATACCTCTCGATATTTCTGATAAATTTTTATTCCAAGTTACACTTATTCTATCAAAATATTTGCTAACTTTAGTATCAGAGTTCTTTACTGGTATGTCCAACCGCTATTTTAAGAGCTCACAAAAGAGTATTCAAGAGCTTTGGACCATCATCCTTTCAAGCCTAATCCCAGCAATAGTTAGGATAAAACACTTCAAAACAGAAAATAAACATACAATTTTTTTTAAAAGAAACATAAAAAGTAAACATATAATTTTTTTTTACAATAACCACAAATAATTTCTTTATTATTCAAGTTAAATTTCTACATATTCAACTAAAATTTTAATTTTTTTGTGTTATTCAGCTAAAAAATTTATACAATTCAAAATAATTTATATGTTATTCAACTTATATTTCTATATTATTCAATTTAAATTGTTTGTTTCTAAAAAAAATTTGTGTTATTTTCTATGTCGTTCAACTAAAAAATTTGTATAGTTAAAAAAATTCTGTATTTTTCAACTAAGAATTTATGTGTTTTTTAATTGAATTTGTATTTATATTCTAACCTCAAATTATTTTAATATTTATATTGATGTTAAATTTTAATTTATAATTACAGTCCTTAAAAGAATAACAAAGCCTGGAAATTCAAATTGGACTTTTATAATTGGGCTAAAATAGTCTTTAAATATTATTTATAAATAGTCAAATTAGTCTTTGAAAAATTATTCAATCTCTAAATTAGTTCTCAAAAAATTTTTTTAATCAAATTCTTCCTTAAAAAATTTTAAGTTAGTCACTTTTAGTTCTTCCATTACTTCCGTTGCTAACGGCATCAAAATTTATTGATGTGACACATTAAAGTACACCACAACATATACCTAGCAGTCTTAATTAGTGGCTAACATGATAAGTTTATGAAATTAGATCAAATCAACCCCATATTGAGGAATTCCAATGCCATAAGTTCTTCCTTCAATTAGATTTTGATTTGATCTAATTTCATAAAATTATCATATTAATAGTAAATTAAGACTTCTATGTGTGTATTATAGTTCACCTAACATGTCATATTAATAAAATTTTGCACCGTCAACAAAAAAAATGGCAGAAGGACTAATGCGATTAATTAAAAATATTTGAAGGTTGAATTTGATTAAAAAAATATTTTGGAGACTAATTTAGAGATCGAATGAATGATCTTTTAGAAACGAATTTGACTATTTACCCTATAATGTTAACTGTATTGTAATATGGATGGATGCCCATTTAATGACTTAGGTGGCTAACATTTTAGTGAAGTTCAGTTTCTCAAGTCAAAATGAAGTTAATGAAGTTTGAAAGTATAACTTTTGTATATATATAAATAGAAGCATGGTACGAGGCAAAGGACTCACAAAATCAATATCAAATCCCCCTCTCTCTATATATATTGATGTACACTGTAATATACAATATATATATATATATATATATATATATATATATTATATTGAGATAATAATATTAGTGAATATTAATAATGGAGTTTTCTATTTATATTTTTTATTTTATATTTATTTCTTCATTTTTATTTATTTATTTTACAACACGTTATCAGCATGAGACTTTGATCACAATTTAGGAAGACACAGGTAATAAATTTTTATTATGTGAAAGGTCTCTCATCTTGTATTTAATATTCTTGATATATCTGAAAATAACTACTTATCATGGATATTAGATGCTGAAATTTATGTTGATTCAATAAATGTTAGAGATACCATTAAGACTGAAAATAAAGCATCCCAGAAGATGTCGTCATCTTGACAAAGGATTGAAAATTAATATCTCACACTAAAAGATCCTACATATTTGTGGAAAAACTTTGGAGAAAGGTATAATCATCAAAAGACAGTGATACTTCCTCAAGCACGATATGAGTGGACATACTTGTGTCTACAGGATTTTAAATCCATAAATGAATACAGTTCAATATTGTTCCGAATTACCCCACGAATGAAATTATGTGGGAAAAAGATAACTGCTAATGATATGTTAGATAAAACTTTTTCGACCTTCCATGCCTCGAATGTGCTCCTGCAGCAGCAGTATCGAAAAAGAATTTTAAAATATTTTGAGCTAATTTCTTATCTTCTTGTTGCTGAATGTAACAATGAATTTCTTTTAAGAAATCATGAAGTACATCCAAATGGTGCCGCCCCATTTCTTGAAGCAAATGCAGCAAATTATAATCTTAAAAGAGGTAAATGACAAGGCTCTGGTAAGAAGAAAAATTATGAAAGAAAGAAAAATTATTTTCACAAGAAAGAAAGGATCTCACCAGAATTGGAATAAAGAAAGAAATAATGCGCAAAATAAATCAACAGAAGATAAATATTTTTATTGTGGTGGAAAGGGCCATTGGGCACGTATATGTCGTATCTCAAGACAGTTGATTTTTATCAAGTATCCTTGAAAAATTATGACAAAGGAGAAAAGACAAATTTTGTTTCAAATTATATTATTGAAAATTATACCACTTATTATGAGGTATCTAATTTGTCTAAGAATCTTGAAGGAAATATTAGTCATTTAATCAATAATAAAAAAGTTTAATATTTGGGTTTGTTAAGTATTAATGTTAATAAATAATGTAAGAAATATTTTATTAAGTTTTATCTCCTATGTATTTGAATTTCAAATATGATGTATATAAATAATGTTAATAAAATATATTATGTTATTGTTTATGTTTAAGAATTTTAAAATCATTAAATAAGTCAAGTTCTAAAATAATAATAATAATAATAATAATAATAATAATAATAATAATAATAGTAAAATTTTTAGTATATGATACTATTTTTATATACAGTGACAAATAGTTCCAATCAGGAATACAATTTTATTAAGCATGTACCTTTACTTATTTTATGTTATTATCTTTTATTATTTGTCTTTGAAAAAAATAGCAATGATATATAATGAAGATATTTGCCTTGTGGGATAGTGCACGTTCGCATACCATTCTTAAAAGTAATATATGTTTTACTCATCTTGTACCAAAAGAAGAATGTATTTTACTCATCTTAAAAGAAATATATATTTTTCTCATGGAAAGCTAATTTTAAGGCTATCACCAGTGAAGATTGGATTTGAGTCTCCTAAATTCCTAGAAAAAATTCAATGCGATATATGTGGACATATTCATCTACCATATATATCTTTTAGATATTTTATGGTCCTATTAGATGCATCTTCAAGATGATCATATGTGTGCTTATTGTCTTCTTGCAATCTAGCATTTGCAAGACTATTTGTTCAAATTATTCGATTAAAAGCACATTTTTCAGAAAATCCAATCAAAGCGAAATGACTTGATAATGCTGGTGAATTCACTTTCCAAGCCTTTGATGTTTATTGTATGACTAATAGAATAAGTGTTGAACATCCAGTAGCTCATGTTCATACATAAAATGAGTTAGCAGAATCACTTATCAAACACCTCCAATTAATTGTTAGACCCTTATATTTTAGAACAAATCTCCCTATTTCTTTTTGGGACACGATTTTACATGCTGCAGCACTTATTCGTTTGAGGCCAACAAGTTATCACCAATTCTCTCCTCTATAATTAGTTTTCGCCCAGCAACCAAATGTTTTCCATTTGAGAATATTTGGGTGTGCGATATATGGTCCAATTATCCCACCTTCTCGCACCAAAATGGGACTCCAAAGAAAATTAGGGATATATGTTAGATATGATTCTCTCTCTATAGTGAAGTATCTTGAGATATAAACTGGAAATGTATTTAAAGTCCGCTTTACAGATTGTCATTTTGATGAATCAAAATTTCTATTATTAGGGGGAGAGAATAAGCTTCTTGAAAAGAAACTTAATTAGAATGAATCATCCTTGATACATTTAGATCCTCGATAAGGCAATTTGAACTAAAAGTTCAAAATATTATACATTTGTAAAGAATAGCAAATGAATTGCTTGATACATTTTCTGATATGAAAAGGATAACTAAATCTTATATACCAATTAAAAATGCCCCAATTCGAATTGATGTTCCAATCAGACAAATCACCACCAAAACAAATTCACGTCAGAAGCGTAGTAGGCCTGTCGATTCGAAAGACAAAAATCCTCAGAAAAAAAGAGAGGTAAATACTATTCCTGTTGAAAAAGATAAAAACATAGTAAAAACACTTGCAATTATCCGAAATTCTGATATAGTTTTGACGCCAGAAGATATTTAGGTACTTGAAAATTCTGAAAATTGTGAAAATAATGAGATCTCGATAAATTATATCTTTACAAGAGAAAAATAGAACCGAAATAAAATAATTGTCAATGAAATATTTGCACATAATGTGAAATTACGCATCATGTATGAAAATAAGGATCTTGAGCCAAGAACAACTAAAGAATATCGATAAAGAAATGATTAGGCAAAATGGGAAGAAGTTATGAAGATTGAGTTAGACTCACTTGCAAAACATAAAGTCTTTGGACTTATAGTCCGTACACCAAAATATGTAAAACCTGTTGGATACAGATGTGTATTTGTGAGAAAACGAAATAAGGAAAATGAAGTTGTATGCTACAAAGCTCGACTTGTGGCACAAGATTTTTCACAAAGTCCCTGTATAGATTATGAAGAAACATATTCTCATGTGGTAAATGCAATAACATTGTGTTATTCGATCAGTTTATCCACATACTATAAACTACATATGCATATAATGGATGTGGTGACAACTTATTTATATCGATCATTAGATCATGATATCTATATAAAAATCCCTAAGGGACTAAAGATATCTAAAGCATCCAATGAATATTTGCAAGGGTTGTACTCAGTCAAATTGTAAAGATCTTTATATAGTCTAAAGCAATATGGACGAATGTGGTATAATTGTCTTACTGAGTATTTGGCCAAAAACGGATTCAAGAATGATGATATCTGCCCATGTATTTTCATAAAAAAATTTGCATTTAGATTCATTATAATTACTGTGTACGTTGATGATTTAAATATTATTGGAACTCTTGAAGAGATTACAACAATTATAAAAGCTTTAAAAGAAGAGTTTGAGATGAAAGATCTTGGAAAGACTAAAATTTATCTCGGCCTGCAGATCGAGCATACAAAAAATGAGATTTTTATTCATCAAATAACATACACAGAAAAGATTTTGAACATATTTTATATGGATATATAAGTCACATCCATTAAGTACCCTAATGATCCTATGGTTTTTGAATGTGGAAAAGGATCAATTTCGTCCTAAAGAAGAGAATGAAGATATCTTTGGTTCTGAAGTACCATATCTTAGTGCTATTGGAGCACTAATGTATCTTGATAATAATACATGACCTGATATATCATTTGTTATAAATTTACTAGCAAGGTATAGTTCCTCTCCAACAAGAAGGCATTGGAATGGAATCAAACAAATCTTTTGATATCTTCATAGAATAGTTGATATGGGATTGTTTTATCTATATGAATCTAAATCACAATTAGTTGGCTATACAGATGTAGGATATTTGTCTGATCCACATAAAGGAAGATCTCCAACAAGATACCTATTCATATATGGTGATACAGCTATATCATGGAAGTCTATAAAACAGACGATAGCAGCAACATCCTCTAATCATATTGAAATAGTAGTGATATATGAAGCAAGTTGCGAATATTTTTGGCTCAAAAATTTGATCCAATATATTCTATCATCATGTGGATTGACTGATAGGAAAATAGCTCCAACTATTCTGTTTGAAGATAATACAACATGCATTGCTCAACTTAAGGGTGGATATATCAAATGTGATAGAACAAATTATATTTCTCCCGAAATTTTTTTCACTCATGACCATCAAAATCAAGGAGCCATTGATGTCCAACAAATCCGTTCAAGTGATAATCTGGCAGATTTATTTACAAAGTCACTTCCAAAATCCTCTTTTGAAAGATTGGTACATCAAATTGGGATACACCGATTTTGAGATATTAAATAATGTTGACAAGAGGTGTAGGCTGTATTCTTTTTTTCCTTAATCAGATTTTTGTCCCTATTAGATTTTTCTAGACAAGGTTTTTAATGAGGCAATCTTCGTCACAAAGGATATTGTATTCTTTTTTTTTTCACTAAATTTTCTTTTTCATTGGATTTTTCTATAGTAAGGTTTTAACAAGACATAATCCTAAATGAACATTTAAAAGAATACTGTAATCTTTTTTTTTTTTACTAAAATTTTTTTTCATTGAATTTTTCTTTAGTAAAATTTTAATAAAGCATAAGTCTAAATGGACATCTAAAGAAAAATATTCTGATATGAATAGATGCCCATTTAATAACTTGGACGGCTAACTTTTTCAATAATAAAGTTCAGTTTCTCAAGTTTGAATGAAGTTAATGAAATTTAAAAATATAACTTTTGTATGTATATAAATAGAAATATGGTATAAGACAAAGGACTCACACACACAAAATCAATATCAAATCTCTCTCTGTGTATATTATAACATATAATATTAGTGAATATTAATATTAGAATCTTTTATTTATACTTCTTTATTTTATATTTATTTTTTTATTTATTTATTTTTAAGTAAACCAGTATATTTGTATTAGACATAACTCAATTTTATATTTTATAATTTTAATATAGTGTTTTAAAAATCGAACCGAATCAATTGGTCGGACTAATTCAACCATAAACCAAAGTTTAATGCTGTTTGATCATATGTAAAATTCAAAACTTTTAAAACAGAATTTGAACTAAAAAAAACTGGTGGAAAACTCATGAACCAACCGAACTAAAAACCGTTGATTTTTATTTTTTATTTTTTTTTAAAATTTCAACCATATTGGTCAAAGTGAAAGAAAATAATGGTCCAAAAAAGAAAAGAAAAAAAAATTCAACAAAAATGTGAGCTCCTCAATTTTTTTAGGTGAGTCTTCTATCACCTTCTTAACTTTCAGACAATTTTTGGTAAAATGAAAAGGAAAAAAATCATAAAAATTGTTGAAAAAGTTAGCAAAACGCGAGATGAGGTGGAAAAATAAAAAAAAAATATGGTATTAAATTGAAAGAAAAAAGAGGAGTAGAACATAGTGGAAGATTGGAAGTAGCTACTCTAGCATATCCTCTTCTTCCTCTGACTGTATCTCCTCTCTATCTCACCTCCCACTTTTTTGTTATGAATAGTGGGAATGCTTAGATAACACTAGGATTAGTATACGGGCTAGTTTCCATTGGGCCCGTGATATATTTTTTTGTTTTTTTTTTTGTTTAGAATTTATTATATGTTTTTTATTTTTATTTAAAGTGTAAAGTATCAAAATTGATTATGAAAAATTATAACGTTAACAAATTTAATCTTTAAAAAAATTAAAACTAATTTGTAATAATAAAAAATGAATTTTGATGGAAAAAAATACTCAATTCCTAAAAAAATTATTAGAAAAACTATCTCTCTAATTTAATCATTTTCAAATTCTAATTTCATTCATTTTTATTCTCTAATATTCTTCTTCACCAATTTCTTTTCCAAACTCCAATTTCTTTCCCAAATCCTCCTCTTTCTCGTCGACTCCACCCCTTCTCACACAAACCATCCCTTTTTTCTTCTTTATCTTTAGGGAAACGATCTTTCAGTAATATTACCATCTGATCAAACTTTTAATTTTATTCTTGTTACTATGATAAACTTATCAATACAACATTTCAAGATGTATAAGTACTCTTATAAAAAAAATAGAAAAAAGAGAGATATATGGATTGCAATTTGCAAATATTTTTCACAAAGCAAAACGAATGCTTTTAGTCAATGTAAGATAATAGCGCATAGCCTATTGAGCACAAAAATTTTAAAGATTGAAGACTAAAGAGTAAGAATGACATCACAACAACTCTTTGATTCATGTGTTCATAATTTTTTTCTTCCTAACATCGTTACTTCATTTCAGAGCTAATGCACACCAAACATTTTAATCGCTTGCTTCGTCCTTTTTTTTTAATCTTTTATAATATTAAATATAAATTAAAGGTAAGAACACTTGATCCAGCAAAAGATAGAGGCAAATTTGTTACAAAATTAAAAGAAACAAGAAATGGCACTAACAAAGAAACAAAAAGATGAGTGATTTGTGCGAGAGGGGTGGAGTAGACGAGAGAGAAGAAAGTCTAGCTAGGAGAGAAATTCGGAGTTTGGGGGATAGTAGTGGTGGCCATAAAGAATATTGAAAATTGGAGATGAGATAGGTTAGAATTTGGAAGTGTGGTTAAGTTAAGTTAGAGTAGTAACTTAGGAATTTTTAATATGTTTTAAGGTTGGGTAGTTTTGTCTACAAAAGTCTACCTTTTATGGTTACAAGTTAATTTTAATTCTTTTATGATCAAATTTGTCAACACAATAATCTTTTATGGTTAATTTTGATACTTTACTCTCTACCTATCCTATATGATTATCTATCTGTTTTATGATTCGATGATGCTACACATACAAATTTTTCTATAACTAAATTCAACCAAGTTAGTACAAGTCTAATAAAAAACATGCGTGCATGCGTCACCGCTTTTCGTTCTCTTTGCCTTTTTAGCAATTTTTTCTGAAGAGTACAAAAACTTATTGACATAGCACAAAAATTTTTGTAGAAAGCACAAACTTATCGATACAGCACAAATTTTTGCACATAATATAAATTTTTATTATGAATGTAATTTGTTGGTTGGAAGAGTCAATGTTTTGGACATGTGATCCTTTAAAAAATTTTGTGTTGTGCATAAAAAATTTTTATATTGTGCGTCAAAAATTTTTATACTATGCACCAGAATTTTTGTGATGTATGTATTTTGTTGGTTGGATGTTAATGTCTGAGACATGTATAATCCTTCAAAAATTTATACTGTACACCAAAATTTTTGTACTTTCCACCAAATATTTTTATGCTGTATACTAAAATTTTCGTGGTGTGCATATTTTGTTGGTTAGATGTCAATGTTCTGGAATTGTGATTTTTTTTTAAAGATTTCTGTTATGTGCATCAAAATTTTCTATGCTGTGTATAAAAATTTTCGTAAAGAAGAAGAAGACAACCACGATGACGATGACTGTTGAAGAAGAAGAAAAAGAAGTCGACGATGACGATGTCGACGAATAATAATGAAGGAAGATAAAGAAGAAGAAAAATAAGAAGAAGAAGAAGCGACAACACGTATATACGTACGTTCGAAGAAAAAGCGTGCTGTGAGCTCATCTGTCGATTATATAACCAACTCGACATGTCTAGTAGTGAACCCTGGATAGTCCCTGTGTGTGGGCATCTACTAAGAGGAATTTCACATCTTCAAGGAGGAATAATATCCAAAAAGGTCTAAGTGTCCGGCCACATCTTACGACATAAGGTCAACATCTGGGAGGGGTGTGCGTGAGGATTTTGCAAGTGTGTGTACGCACACTAAGATGCGTAGGCACAAACATGGGAAAGTCTGCTGTTACATGCGTACGCACACGTTAATAAATTTGAGAGGTAAGTAACGCCTGAACTTTTAGTACGATAATGAAGTGTTAAAAGTAAGGACGTTACAGAACATGCTCACTTGAGAAACCTACCAGTTTCCTAGTGGATGGTTGGAGAGCTTTGTCATTTAGCTTTACCTTTTGGTATGTGGAATAAAATAGTAGGTCAGTGCTGCTACCTGGGTCTATAAAGAATTTTTTCACCAATGGCTTGCCAACTAATAGTGATATAACTCAACTTTATTTATTATTTAATTATCTTAAAACTCACGCAATCAATTTTTTTGTTCGCCTGACTAAGCCATTCAGTCATGTTGATGTACTTTTCAACTCCCTCTTATACATCATTTAAAGAAGTAGGGTATCTTTTTGAGATAGATTAGAATAATGATCCTTCTCGGAGACCATAACTAATGATCCGTGCTCCTTTATTTGCAATCAAGCAATTTTTTTTCAAAGATAAAGAGATTCAAACTCGTAACTTCTTAGATAAGTATGAAAAAACTATGCTATTTGAATTATAACTTATTGACTAATGTATAAAAAAACTTATTTACTTATAATTAATATATTACTATGTTTTTGTTTTATCATATTTTTATCATGAAATTTATTTTTTTAGATATAAAGTCAATAGGTAAATAGACTAAAAATAATTATGTATTTATATCTGCAAAATGTAATTTATATTTATAAATTTATATGATAAGAATAAAATTTAATTATTTATGTTTATATTTTTGTGTTATTGTTAGCTTTATATGCTATTTTATTATAATTCCATTATTATAGTTGAATTGCGATGAAATTGATTGAACTATTTTATAGCTAAAATAGTTAGATGACTAATTCAATTTTTAGAATTTTAGTTTTACACAACTCTGTGCATTTCATGAATTCACGTGAGAATTTGCTTTGCAATAGCATATTTGCATTTTTATTTTATGTTGCGTTGTTTAAATAAAAATATATATTTATAAAAATAATTAAAATATAAATATATTATTTTAATTAATTTAAAAATTAAATTTTATATATTAATAATATACAAAATTTTATACAAACATTTAACATGTATCGTCACATTAATAAAATTAATTACTTTTTAAATTGTTTATTTAAAAAATTATTCAAATACATAAATTTAATGAATTAATAATACATAAATATATTTATATTATTAATATATTATAATTAAATTATTTAAATAATTTTTAACTATTATTTTAGATAAAAACATCTTCATTCAAATAATTAGTTATTTTATTTTAAAAATATAATAAAAAAAGAAAAATTGAAACTTAGGGTTTAAAATAATTAAAAAAAATAAAAATGAAGCGTGTATCCGGATTCCGCTGTCTTTACTCTCTATATATACTACCTAATCAGGCGCTTTTCCAAAAGTATGCACATAGCCTCCTCAGATCCAGATCTAGGGTTTGCAGTTTTGCAATTTATATCAGATTCAAAATACAAGATATTATGGGATAAACAACTAGATGTTGAAGGCAAAGATAAGAAGGTATGCGAACCTTAGTTCCGAAGTTCTCCGTCGTTTTTTGTTTTCCTTGTTTTTCTATAAAGCTTCTTCATAGGTTTTGTGGTAATATTGACGATGCTGTTTTCTTTTCATGGCCAGTGTTAAGATCTTAGGACGTGGTGTTAAGATGAAGTATTATTTTGCTGCTGTTTCACTTGTTTCTCAATTGAGCTTAGAGGAAATTGTTCGTTCCATGGTTACTCTCTTGTTCAATCGTTGCTCCTGTTTGGTTCAGATGTCTACTTATCCTTCCAAATCGGGCGAGATTATTGAGATGGGCCATGTGTTTTCTACTGTGGTAAAACATTTGTTCGAAAGGATTTTGTATTAACGGTGATGCTTGACGAAGCACTGCACTTTCATGACAGGCAATAATGTTAAAATTTCGGTTCTGTCATGATAAGTTCTAGACCTTGATCAATGAACTCTAGACCTTGATCAATGGGCTCTAGACCTTGATCAATAGGCTATTTAATTGATATGATACAAAAACGGGAGAAACAATCAGTTAATCCTGTTATATAAATTTATTTTTTAGTAAGAATATTGAAAGAGGTCATAAGCCTACTTTTTTGTAAAGATCCATTGTTCAATAAAACAAACAGATTTTATCTGATTTATATGGATATCATTTTTTTTATGTTGAAAACGCTACAAAAGCTTTTCAATGTGTAAATAATAGGTTTTGCAGAATTTTTTTGATGAGATGTATGATAATGAATTTATGCATTTGGAAGAATAAAGGTAAATGTATTAGTGGTTAAAGATTGGTGGAATTCTCCTCCATTTATTTTGGAAATCATTGAATTTCTATTGTCAAAAAAAATATATAAGAGAACATCCTATTGAACTTGGACTAATGTGTAAAGAGAGCAGGTAAAATCAAGTTCTTATATTTTAAAAATATGTGCAGTCCATAGAATCTATTATCTTTTGTTGAAAATTTGCATGAATCCATTTAGTTTATATAGTATACTATTCCAAAAATGCATCATCTATGAAAAGGTATAGAAGTATCTTAGTGGCATCATGCATGAAAAAGCAGAGAAACATCTTACCGAATCCATCCAAACAGCTTGGTTAGACTCATATAAGAGAGTTCACCTTTCGGCATGTATACAGAAAAGCATAGTTGTCAAAATAGGACCTGATTGAACCGATTAAATTATTGATTTATTAGTTTATTGATTCAACTGATAAATCACTTGTTGAACTAGTAAAACTAGTGTCGAGTAAATAAAAATATAAAATAGTTAAAAATTTAAAATTATTTAATTTGACACAATAAAAGTAACAATTAATTCACAAATTCTATCATCTAATTATAATATCAGTAGATTTTAACAATAGCATCAAAATAAATAACCTTAATCACAATACTAACATTGAAATAGATCAAGCAGATAAATTTATATTTATATTAATAATGGTATATAATTAAAATATAATTAATTTAAAAAATAGAGAATACAAAATTAAATTAAATTAAATATCTATAAAATTATGTAATTGAATATATATTATATAATTAATATTTGTCACTTATAGTGGTAAGAAGCTTCATGATTGAGTGGCAAGTGTGTCCCGTGGTTAAACTAGTCGGTCCGGTTCGATTTTACAACGATGCAGAAAAGGAAATAGGTGTGTGGATTGGCTTGCTAAGAAGAGTCTCAAAGGTCATTGTGGATTTCATTTATACACCAACTCTCTAGAGAACTAGCTCACATTGTATTTGATGATTCACAACAGTTTTTTTCTTTAAACGGTTCAAAAAGTAAATCGATCTGGTTTAGATTTGGTTTATTGATTTTTTGATTAAATCGGTCGGTCTGGTTCGATTTTATAACTATGCAGAAAAGGAAATAGATGTGTGGATTAGCCTGCTAAGAAGAGTCTCAAAGGTCATTGTGGATTTCATTTTATACACCAAGTCCCTAGAGAACTAGCTCACATTGTATTTGATGATCGCAGAAGGGGAATTTGGATTTTTTAAATTATGGATTTTCACTTGAAAAGATAAAGTATGATTTTTTTGAATGATTTTTCTCTTGTATTTTTTTTGTCTTATTTATGAAATAATTGGTGAGAGATCACATTTTATCCTCTAAAATAAAATTTAAAATTTAAAGGATTCAAATCTGTAAAAGGTTGCTTACTTTTACCCCAAATTTGTTTTGTCTGATGTTGTTTAGTTTTGGATATTAGTCCCGTTCATTACAAACGAAAAATGAATGTGTACTTAAATATTATTTGTTTTAAGAAATATTTTCTTTTGAACAATTTTCGCTTATATATACATGTGTGTTAGACGCGACTCAATTTTGCGTTTTACACAATTCTAAACATTTCTTGAGAGAATCTACTTTGCAATAGTATATTTGCATCTTTATTTTATGTTGCCCTATTTAAATGAAAATGTATTTACATAAATATAATAAGTAAAATATAAATATATATTATTTTAGTTAACTTAAAAATCAACTTTTATATATTAATAATATACAAAATTTTATACAAATATTTAACATGTATTGTCACCATGGTTTAGAAAATTGGATCGAACCAACCAGTCTAACCGATTTAACCGTGAACCAGTAGTAATCATGGTTCGATTAACCTTCTGAAATCGCTGACTAGAAAACTAGTGGTATGAGCCGTTAAACCAACTAAGAACCATCCGATGGACTGTACCAGAAACCGACCGATTTGAAGAAGACGGTGTCATTTTGATCCTTGAATGTCATCACTCGAACCTCTCTCACTTCACTACTCACTCCTCTCACTCAAGCCAAGCAGAAACACGGACACCCCGTTATCCAACCCTAGCCTCTCTTCGAGTCACTGCCGCCGTCCGTCCGTCGAGCTACTGTCATCATCCGTCTTTTGAGCTACTGCTGTCGTCTGTTCATCGAGCTATTATCCCCAAGTCTCCAAAGTCCAACCCCTACTCTCTTCTTTCACGAGCTCAGCCCATCCGTCTTCATCAGCTACTCGTTGTCATTTGGTTAGCGTCGTCTTCGAAGGTCAGTGGCTCAATGCTCACTTGTTCTTCACTTGTTCTTCATTTTTTTTCCTTTTGTGCTCTGTTTTTGTCTTTTGAAGGTATGTGATTTATTGATTTGCTCTGGTTCTGCTGCTGCTTATTGATTATTAATTATTTGATAATTGATTATTGATTATTTCAAAAGTCTGTACTGCTATTGTGGGTTGTGAATTTGTGATTTTAATTTACTTATGGGTAGTGAATTTGTGATTTTATTGAAAACAAATTTGCTTGTTCTTTTTTTACTTTGCTACTGTTGTGCGTTGTGAATTTGATTCTTTTACTTTATTTGTTATTTGTTTTTTTCTTTTTGCTCTGTTTCTGTGCTGCTGTGGGTTGAGTTTGTGATTTTATTGAAAATGAATTTTCTTATTCTTTTAATTTGCTGCGGTTGTGGGTTGTGAATGTGTTATTGTTGAGTTTAGTAAACAAATAAAATAAATTATGATGACAAATATTATATTTTGTTGGGTTAAAAGTCCAATTTATGTTTGATCCATGTGTTAGTGTAGCAGGCCCAAAAATTATTTGTGCAGCCCAAATAATAGAACCAAGAGTCTGAATCATAGCTACTTGAACCTAGCTCATAGTCCATCCCATTGCCTTCATGAAAGAAAAAGAATCCTATTGCTGGTGGAGCTTTGTTAATTTGGGTAAAGTACAGAGAAAAAAAGGAAGTTTATCTTTTGATCAAACATCAAAGAAGAAGAATGAAAAGCAAAACTTTGGAGGTAATGTCAAACCAATGGAGCCAAAATCAAAATGCTTAAATCAAGCATAATCAGAAGAAAAAAGGTAAAAGATTTTTCATTAACATGAAAGTCAATTACTTGTTGAATTCACCTTTCTTCTTCACATGTATTTTGGATAACAAGAAGAAAGTGGAGGCTACTTTCTTCTATTGTAAATCAATGGTTGATATTAAAATTTGGGGTCAAAGTACAAGATTAAGGGTTTCAATTTAGCAAACTCATTGAGGAATTGAAATCAATGAAACTGCTGCTGTTAATCTCTCTTCTGTGCTGCTTAACTCTGATTTTAGTCCCTAATTTTCTGGTTTGATTTATGAAAAGAAGAGGAAGACTTTAACTGGTTTAAGAATCAATGTGTTGACTTAGTTCAGAAAACCCTAGTCTTGGCAAACTTACTCCATTCAAAAAGGAAAAATCAACTTCAATTTTTTCAAGGAGAGAACCCAATTCTGATTTTAGGGAATCCTCATAACTCAAAGTTTGAAGTCTTGAAAGCATTGCACCTATACTAAAAGGAGCATTCTGCTACGATGAAAAAATAAACTTGAGAACTCTAAAATAGGGTCAAGCTTATAGCTTTTGAGCTGTTCTACATCATCTCCTTCATGGTTTATCATTGAATATTCAGTTTCTATGTTTTATCTTTCTTTGTTTTACTTCAATGAAAATGGCATATATGTGAGGTATAAAGAAAAAGTCATTGAGAAAAAAAAGTAAAGAGATGTAACTTAGATAGAAAAGCCAATATTTATGTCATATCTCTTTTGATTGTATTTCTGTTTTGTATCTTGTATCTGAGAGGTGTCCCTTACTAAGTTGGGTGAGCACTTAGTGTGATGTGAGTCTAGGAAGTGAACCTAGCCGAGTTAAGTTTAGGTAGAAGTTTGATTTGTCCCTGATAGAATTAGGTTGAATCCTTGGGTATTATTGAATGTAAAATTGAAAAGATAGTGAAAATTTTATCTCTATTGTGGTGGAGACTAGATATAGGCTATATTGCATAAGGTAATTGAACCAAGATATATGGTTGTGCCTTTTTCTCTTCCCTGCTTTGTTTTTGTTTTCATTCGCTATGAGATAAAATGAAATTGTCTTCTTCATAATCAATCTCATAGTCTAAACAGAAGCACAGTTTCATTTTCTGGTTTGAGGATTAATTGATCAAATTTAAAAGAAGGTCATAGATTCAACTCTCCTTTTCTAGGCCATAAAGAACCTTCAGTTCTTTTAATTTACTTGTTGTGGATTGAAAATGAATTTGCTTGTTCTTCTTTTAATTTGCTACTGTTGTGGGTTGTGAATTTCATTCTTTTAATTTAATTGTTCTTTGTTTTTTCCTTTTATGCGCTGTTTTTGTGCTGCTAATGTCTATTGTGAGTTGTGAATTTGCTGCATCTTTTGATTCTTCTACACTAGAGGATAAAAATGAAGGTGAAGATAATTTTAACACAGTAAATCTGTAATAAATTTTTATAAATTTTGATGATTGATGTCAAATTTTTATGTTAACATTTTATATTTAGATATTTTTTGTTATTTAACTTTTATGTTTGTATTTTTTTCAAAGATCTTAAGATTTGGTTGATAATATTTCATGTAATGCTTTAAATTTAGAAAATATTTTAAAATTTATATTAAACTATAATTATGTTTACGAACGTTTATTTATACTTTATTTATTATTTTAATATAAAATAGCTTTTCGGTTGAACCACAATTAGACCAATAAACTAATAAACTAGTGCCTAAAATGGTTCGATGATCGATCCGATTTTTAGAACCTTAATTGGGTTTGCAATTTGTATCAAGTTTGCAATTTGTGTTAGGTTCAAGGTACAAAATATTATGGTATCAAGTATCAACATCAGGATGTTGAAGGCAAAAATAAGGTATGCGAACCTTAGTTTTAAAATTCTCCTTCGTTTTTAGTTTTTCTTGTTTTTCAATAAAATTCTTTTATTAGTTTTGTGGTTATATGATGATGATGTTTCACTTATTTCTCAATTGATCTTTGAGAAAATTGTACGTTTTATAGTTACTTTGTGCATCTTGTTCAATAGTTACTCCTATTTGATTCAGATATGTTTTTATCCTTTAGAATCTGGTGAGATTATCGAGATAGAGCACATATTTAGTAGTATGGTAGAACATTTATTTAAAGGTGATTTCTTCCAAACCCATGCTAATTTTGTGGGTAAGTTACCCTTGCATATGTGTCATCATCTTAGCCATTAATCAAAAAAATTTTCAAAGGTTCATTAATTGATGTACTGTAAAAGTCAAAGCTCATAATGAATGTATAGCATGAATATACTACATTGTAATGTATGAGTAGTTGTTATATATTGATACTGTATAATGTATTGGGGAAAATTTATAATTAAAATTTCTACACTTTAAATTGATTTCTTAACACAAAAAACACTCCTTTTGTTCTTCAAGTTCAACATGAATTTTTGAGAAAAAGAAGACACATAGCCATTAGTGACCCAACCCTCATTTTTTGGCCTTCGTTCTATACTCTCCAACACATTATTCAACCCCAGGACCTAGGCACATAACCACTGACCCAACCCTCTTCGTTTTCTATTCTTCACTTCAACCATAGGTTCAATCTGTTATCTGTTGTTGCGGGCTCCATCACTGGAACTCTGTGGTTGCGGGAGCCATCACTGAAACTTTGTTTCCATCGGCTGGGCTCTGGGGTCGACTTAGGTGACGTCGAAGTATGACCTTTGTGTGTTTGCATGTTGTGAATTTTGTGAACCTAGTAGGTTTACATGTGATCACAAACAAGCTGTTGCAGGTGGAAGGGGTTTACCATCCCCATTTCTCAGCTGGCTACGAATCAAGTGCGGGTGTTTAATTAAGATTGTCTCCCTCTAGAAGTTCAGTTCTTTACTCATTGGATTTGAAGCTTTGGTTGTCATCAAGGTATCTCCGTTTCAAAATTTTTTTAATAATGGAGGTTAGTTTAATTTTAATGGTAGTTTCTGTCTTTTAAACATTGCTCTATTTATGGAGTTGGGTTTAGGTTCTGGAATTAGGATTTTAATTCACATTTGCCAGTTGTATGTTGTGGCTAGGTTTGGGGCATTGAAATTAAAATGTTATTCTGGACTCTTAAATAGTTGGCTTAGGTTAAGTAGCCTTGGTTTCAGTGATTGTAGTTTTTTTTAAGTAGTTTAAGTTAGCTTTATGTAGTTGCTGCCATTGGTTCTGTTTATTCACATTTTGGTTCACCAACCTGGATTATGGCAGGGGTAAAATTATGTCCAGAAAAGAGGATGATGTCAAGAACGATTCTGATAATGATTTGGGTGATAATTTCGATTATCAACCGAATGCAGAAGATGATGCTGAAGACGACGATGTGGATTCGCTGGATTCTACTAGCAATAGTGAAGAAGTTTGTGGTGTAAAAAGAATAGCATATTTAATGGTGGAGGATATTTGGAACCTGGAGTTTAGGATAGAGGATGAGGCTTGCCAACTTTATAACGCTTATGCTTGTTGGCATGGATTTGTAATGAAGAAGGACGACATGGTTAGAGATAATCAAGGTAGAATCATTAGCAGGTAACTTGTTTGCAATAAGGAGGGCTAGAGGAATATGAGGTATCTTGATCTAGATGATAGATCAAGGGAGGCAAGGTCACTAACGCGTACCAAGTGTCCAGCTCGGCTTAGGGTAAAGCTTCACTACGGGTGCGGTAGATGGAAGGTATCATGTTTTGTGGAATCTCACAACCACGATCTGATACCAAGTGTCATGCTGGCTTCACACGCAAAGATTTATACAACCACATTGATCCTTATCATCGGTCAAAAGTTAAAAACAGGGATGCCAATGCGACAATAAACTATTTGATTGGCAAGTCAAACAACGATCCGCTGTTCTTTGGGAAGTATACGTTCACTAGTGACGAAAGGCTCGAGCATATTTTTTGGGCAGATGGGCAATCCATTGTCGACTATCACTGCTTTGGAGATATTGTTGCCTTTGATTCAACGTACAATAAGAATAAATACAACAAGCCTTTGGTTATTTTCTTCAGATGCAATATCATGGGCAGACTGTTATCTTCGGCTCTGGCCTACTATCTGACGAAACCACAGAGACGTATAAGTGGTTGCTGGAAACATTTGTTGAAGCGATGGGTGGGAAAAGTCCTAAAGCAGTAATAACTGACGGAGACCTTGCGATGCGAGATGCAATCAAGAATGTTCTTCCTGATGCGACCCATCGGTTATGCGGATGGCATATTCAGAGAAATGCATGTGAAAATATAAAGAATCTTAATTTCCTGCGCGATTTTAAGGGTCTTATATACGACAACAACAACCACAGAGACTTTGATGGGAGATGGGCAGCCATTTTGGATAAGCACAACCTTGTTGGGAGTACCTGGATGGAAAAGACGTAAAAAACTCGTGCGATGTTGTCCCATTGTTTCCTTCGGGATAAGTTTTTCAGTTACATAAGGACGACCTCATGGTGTGAAAGTATAAATTCTCTCATCCGATTTTATGTTAATTGCAAGAACACCCTCATTGACTTTATGCATAACCTGGATAGGGACTTAAAGGAGTACAGAAACAATGAATTAATAGCTGACTTTAAGTCTCAATGCTCAGAGCCCATGATGATTACCTTGTTGGAGGTATATGAAAGATCTGCATCATGTTATTTCACTTGAAACATTTTTAAGGAAATTCGTAATGAGATTCAGAGGGCAGGGGCTTTGAATATCAAGGTACTAAGCACAACCTTGGACAAGGTAGAGTTCAGTGTGACTGCTCTCGGAGACCCGACCAAAGATCGACGGGTGGAAGTCGATAGAAGTAAGAATCCGTTCTCGTGCTCGTGCAAGCTGTTTGAATCACGTGGTATTCCCTGTAGTCATGTTTTCTGTGCCATGAAGTTCGAAAACATACTTGAGTTTTCAGATTCGTTGATCTACAAAAGGTGGACAAAGAATGCAAGAACGAATTCATTAGCTCAGAAATGCCTGTGAATGATGACGTCGAAAGGGTCTTAAAATTTTGAGTTGGTGCATTGGCATCGAATTGCAACAAGCTATGTGATATTGCTTGCAAGGATCTTGCAGACTTTGACGAAGTCCAGTTTAAACTTGTGAAGTTAGTTATCCGCCTGCAGTCACGCAAACAAGGCAAGTCAACTCCTAATGTTAACGTGGAAGGCATCAACGATCCCTTTGTTGTCAAAAGCAAAGGAGCCCCTTCCAAAAGGTCTTCTTAGAGGAAGAGGAAAGCATGCTCTAATTGCCACAAGTACGGTCATTACTACAAGCGCTGTCCAGATCTGATGTAGCAAAGTGTGTAAGGTAACCCTTGCGATCGATCAGACACCAATGCATCAGTGAAGGACTCAGGTTTTAGTCCAGAAAGGTTTGCTAATTCTTCGAGGTCGTTCTCAGTTAAGTCCGAACACCATTCAGGACCTAAGACCAAGGTACGATTTGTTTATTCCAACTAAGCTGATGCTGGGAAAATATTCTTCGATGGGTGTCCCTTTAAAAACCATTAAACTATGTGAATGTATTTCTCTGTTTGCTCAGCCTTTTAAAAAGGGTGGATCAAGAAAATTTACGGCAACGGGTATGAGGAACCGGAAGGGTAACGACAACACGTTTGATGAGGTAATTTTTGTGAACGTAAACCTCTAATTTCTGTTACATGAATTGGGTAAATTAATGAAGATGTCCTTCTTCTTGTTTAAAAAAAATTATAAAATAGCGGAGCCTCCATGAAAGCAGTGAATCCATTGACATTGCGTCCATGAATGGACTTTTCAACAAAAATCTCTACTCGTTAACACAGGTGCGATGCGTAAAACTCCTTTTAACCACTTTGCGATGAATAACCATTATGCTTTCATGCATGACTATGGTTTCTGATTGGCAATAATCATGTTATAACCAGGTGAATGAGTCACAGCCGGATAAGGGACATTCATTCACAAACTATAAATGTTTTAATGATGTCATTGATGAAAAATGTGACACACCACATGTGCAGAACAATGTCCAAGATCCATTACCATCTTCAATGCCTTGTGGAAACAAACAAGGATCGTACATGGCATTGTTCACGTCGATACATAGGACACTTTGACCAATTGAAAGAATTAGTCTTTTGAATTTAGTGCAATGCAAATATGTCCATTAAGGAGTTTTATTTGTGATTATAAGGACACTTTGACCAATTGGAAGAATTAGTCTTCTGAATTTAGGACACTTTTCCATTGCTTGGTATTCAGGAGTTTTAATTTGTAGTTATTTATGTTAACTGTGAATATATCTATTAGGATGATAATTATGTTCAATAATATGTATGTGTTTTGCTGACATTGCTGTATTTTAGTTGCAGTTAATTGTGGTTGAATTTGGGGTAAGGAGTTCCTACCATTGTGATTATGCAATACAGTTGATCAAATAGAGTTGTGTTAATATATTTTTCCCCTACTTAGTGCATTTGATTTACCAACGAAATTATTAGATTGAATGGGTTGTAGTCTCCAGGGTTAATGCTTGGTTGATGGTTGTAAATCTCTTTTGTTATTATGAATTTTCTATTGTCATCACAAATTGTTTTTAGGAGAAATGGTGCCCTGTGTATGAAAGCAGTTTCAAATATAGCGAGTGTTTTTTGTACCATTTTTGGAGATTCGTTATGTGTCATGAATCTGTTATATATAAAGCGAAAAATGTAAAGATAAACACATCTATATTTGAGAATATCATAGTTTCAATTATTAGGAACAATGACATTTTGAAGATGTTGATATTAGATACTGACATAATTTAACATTAGGAACAATAATAGTTTGAAACCCAAGGGACATTTCCTTTAACATTAGCGAATCTTTCTCTGTTTTCAGCTATTTGACTAGCTATTTGACTACAGCATGACTTTGATAGGCAGGATTTTTCTTCCTGGGATTTTTGTCTGAACGTTTCGAAAATGTGTTTTTCTGGCATCCGTAACATTGTAGAGTATTATTACCTGATATTAAAAATTAATAAACAATCACTGTAACAAAAGTATATGTGAAGACAGTTCAAGAAAGCAAGACTGCAAGATTATAATTACTTGATTCATCCAGTCATTTGAACATGCAACTCACCCATGTACTCACCCAACTCCCACAATCGCCTCTTGCAAAAAACATTAAAGTTGTCATCAATTTATATTAAGCATATGAATCTCATTAAGCAGTTATAGGAGCACCAGATATAGTGAATTAACAAGGACACTAGAACAAGAACCTAGTGTCATAATTTATATTAAGCATATCAAGCTCATTAAGGAATTATAGAAGCAAGATATATAGTTAATTCGTAGGGACACTACAACAACAAGCTAGTGTTTTTAATTGTTTCGGGTCGTTTTGCGCACTTCATTCTTTCTTATTGTATTCCCTTAAATAGAAACTGGAAAGGGCTACCAAAACCGATGGGCTTGGAAATTCCAGCGGGGATGGAATGAATGTATGGGATGGAAGGAATGTAAAATGTAGCATTGATGAAGATGATATTATTTGGTTGAATGCAATCCGAGACGGACTTGTAGAGTTATTTGAATAAAAGCATGTGCACTTTGTGATTCTTAAATACAAAGGAGAAGCTAGATTTAAGTTCGTGGTGATCCGTTTGAGTGTGTCTCGGAGATATAATACTCAAGTTTGAGAAGTTTTCATAAAGCTCATCCCCATATGAATTGAAAAATTATTTCCCACATGGAAATGATCGTCACCATGGAAATTGGTCAAACTCGAATATTCAATCTCCGAGTCACTCGAATGCCTCACTAGGATCCTAAACCTAGAATCTCCTTCATATTCAAAAACCACGAAATACCAAAGCTTTAATTCCAATAACTACACAACTTTGTACCAGCATTCACACAACCAATAACCACCATCTCCCTCCTTTCCCCATGTTACGTTTATCTCATACAAGACGATTGAAAATTCATTTGTCTAACAAATTTTTTAGCGATTTTGAAAACCCAACAATTATTCATTTGAGTTTGAACTATATACATAAAATTTATCCATTCCACTACTAATTGATTTGTGAGAGGGCGTCGCAGCATCAATCTAACATACAGAACGCGTACCTCCAACTCCGGCTCCTCATGATGAATGTAGTTGAGAATGTGTTAGAATAATTTCCAATAAGACATTCTGTGTTAATTATTACTAAGCTACAAGCAGTATAACAAAATCAGTTGCTAAAATATAATTTGTAACAAAGGTTATAGACAACCGTTAAATTCGATATCGTTGGAACTACTGAACCAAACATGAAATAAAAGAAAAATGGAGCATGAAAGAAGATATTAGTGTTTGGCTGAATGAAGGTTGGCAAAGAATTGATGAGTTGATAGGATTAAAGCATGGATATTTTGTGGTTTTTAAGCGTAACAGTTAATCCAAATTCAAATTCATGGTGATTCGTTCGAGTATCTCAGAGATTGATTATTAAAGTTTGAGAAATTTTCATAACGATCGCCACCGTCCGAATCGGAAAATCATTTCCCACACAACAGTGATCGTCATGGGAAGTTCTCAAACTCGAATAATCAACCTCCGAGTCACCCTAATGGATCACAACAAATTTAAACTAGGATTTACCGTAACACGTACATACCACAAAATACACAGACTTTAATCCCTGTAACTCGGGAACTCTATACCAAACCTTCATTCAACCAAACGCTAACCTCTTCTTTCTTAATCTATTTTGCGTTTATTTCATTTCTGGTTGGTAATTCTAACGAATTCGAATTTAAGAATATGCTCCACTATCTAGATAATGCTTATTGTTGTAGAGGATAACATCCAGTACATTAATCTTTGAAATGGTCCACAAGAAAATAAAATAAAACCCCTTTTATTCGGTTTTCTCCAGACAAAATTTGAAGAGCTTATTTTCTAACAGCATACACAAAGCTAAGTACAATAGTACGTACCGATTTATCAGGAGTGGGCAGAAGGAATACGGCTCCGGGCACTATCTATAGATAGACAATTCATCCAACCCGAAGCAAGGAAGATGGTCATTTAGCATCATTTTTTACTACTCCAGTGATCCCGTACATTCCAACATCAGCCTGTACCAAAAGAAAATACGTATAAACGCGATTATAGTCAAAATTCGACCCTCCAACAAACAAGTTCATCAACAAAGTTAACTCATCAAACTGTAAAATAACTAGATGTTAAGCTTACATGTGTTCCAGTATGGGGTTTATGGCACCTTCATACATCCTTTGTGCAGTAGTAATGGTTATTCACCATCATCTTCAGTATTTTTCGCATGCACATCATCAGTTAGTGTTTCCGGATAGACAATGGCCTAATCTTTGACCTAAGTACCAATCTGGTTGCACAAACGACGAAGCGAAAAATGACATCGACAGAAATTCACAGTCAATGAAGCAAAGAAATCATATATTCACATACCCGAAAATAAGGGATCCACCAAGCTGCTACTAATCCTGTTGCATTTGGATATTAGGATTTTCATCAATTTCCTTTCCCGTTGGCTGCGACCTACTCCGTGGTGTTACCCATGTTTCAACCACTGTCCATCTGATTTCAAATTGAAAAAAAATGAGAAAAACACACTTCTTTATAATCAATAATGTAAAAAGTCAGTCATCTTATTCCAAGAGAAAACGAATGAGTACTTACGATGAAGAGATGCATCTGATAGCCCGAAAGGTACTCACCACCACTAACATGATAAGGCAGACGACTTAGGAAGATTATATAAGAGTATGAGGTGACCAACTTTGTTGATGGATATGGATCTGCCTCTGATGACATATGCTTAAGGTTTCCTTGGAATATAGCTGGTGTCTGCCTCTGATAACATATGGCTTGCTTCAAACATTGCTGGTGTGTGCATCCTTCTCGAGTCACCATTTTTTCTTTAACATTTCCTGGGCTAAGAAAACAAAAAAAAAACCACACCACATCGGACATTCAACCCTGAGTAGATCTAAGCCCAACTACAATAAATTACCCAACATTAAGTCATTATTAAAAAAGATACATTAACAAAAACATGCGGTTCTGTTGTCTTTCTCATTGATTGGGCCGGATTTTTTTAAAAAGTTTGTGCAATGACCACAAAAAAATTCTAATGTAACCAAATTCCAAAAAAAAAAAACAAATAGCTCTCCAACGAAGAATGGTTAATCAATTTTAGCAAAAAAAAAAAGTTGACTGGATATTAAAGGCCAACAAAAAAAACTGTTTCTTCCCCAAAGGAATAAATCCATTCTGGCATTTTTTTTCCAAATAAAAAAATGCTATTCTGCCATTTAATCTTAATAAAAAATTCCATGCTAGTTAAAATGACAATGCTAATTATAACCGTACGAAAACCTACATCATTGGCGAATGCGATTCTGATTGAGTTAATATCCAAATTTGTTTTCAAATACATCACATACCAAAAAGCAAATATAATTGTTCAACAACCAACTAATATAATTGAGTTTCATACTTCCTAAAACTACGGGAAAAGTTTTATCATCATAGATGGACAAACATGTCAAACACAGGAGCATAACGCCTTCTGTTCCTCATACTAAGGCATCCTATCTCCATCAAACCTGGATGATCGTGATTGGCTCAGTGGATATCACCTCGAAGATCCCCACACCACCTGGCTTGAAGTTGTATAATGAAACAAAATTTTCCCATCCTCCAGAAATAACGCCGAAGCTACCATCCGTTTTTCCACTGTACCTTGTGTATGTAGCTTCGACCTCTATGTGGCCGTGTGTAAGGATGATAGGGTGCCTCTAAGCAGTGAAGTGACTAAGATGAGGGACATTGGGCTGATTTTAACACAAGATATTTCAGTAAGTATCAGCTAATTTAATGCTTCTTCAGTAAAAAATATTTTAAACAACAGGTTGCAACAAGTAAACGCTTACCAACAATCGAGACGACATCATGCGAGCAGTTAGGTCCATCACAAAACGGGCCAATTGGTAGATACCTTAGCGGCAACAGCTTTAGCCCTGGCTGAAGGAGGGATGTTAATACACTTTGCAGTTTGAAAGTTACCAGTCCTTACATATGGTGGTTCTTCCGGATCACAGAGTTGGTATGAATTCTCAATTCCACCAAAATCAAATATTCAGACTTGGAAATTAGAGTTTCCTTTGTGTTTGAAATAAAGCATGGAGTCCAGATTGATTTTGTACGTCTGGTAGAACTCCTGCCAGCCACGCGTCAAGGCAATTTTGCCATTTTGAACTGGCGACCAAAAGCATCGAAAGGGGTTGTTCCTTCCATCAGGCATAACCAGGTCCAGGAAGGGGGTACAGTTGGGAGCTCATCCGGAGTTATCCGTAATGATAGTTACACAGAAGTCAAGTTTGGTTAAAACATCGATATCATCACATAATGTTTGAATTCAAAGGTTTGTAGTCAAGGGAGCTGATTTACCAGTTTGAACATTGATGGCCTTATTACTGGCTTCAGAAATCTCAACTTGTAGTTCTTCGTGCTACCCTGATTGATATGTAGCTTTCTTTTACCTTTGTCCTTGGAAGACGTCATCTACGGCAACTACAAAACATAGTTCATGGCCACAATCGAATCAAATCACAGTTCATGATAAAAACCTCATACAAGTGAAACTTATGGTTCAAAATCTACAGACATGCATTATTTTGTTATTGGAAAGAAAGTGGTTCAATTTTTCCACAAACAGTACAACTTCCATTGCATGAAACAGGTGAATGTCGTGAACTTTTGAATCGTTAACAGAATAATCTTAAGCAAACCTAAATGCAAAAAATTCTTCCTCAGATGAACAAATGCGAAACCCAAATCCTTCTCTGGTTCCTATAAAAAATCTTAAGTTGTTTTAATTGATTTTACTACCATTAAATTTTTATTAAAAGGACATTGCGTGAAGATGGTGATAATTACTGATCGCTATCAGGAGAAGAGTTAGCATAGAGGTTTATCTTAGTCGGCATTTTTGCGGGGTTGAAGATCTTGGAGTCGAAACCTTCAGCATCAACGTGTGTTCATTGGGGTTACAAGGAGGAGTGTTATATGTGAAAGAGCATTGATACAGAAAAGGGTACTTCAGTTGCACGCTTTTGAGATATACCAAGAAAAAAAATTTAAATTTTAAATTAAGTATTAAAACGTTACGTTTTTAATACTCTTCAACACATATTCCATTCTATCCCAATCCTAACTCCCCATAAATCCCCCTTCATTAATGCTTGCAGTTTATAAAAACGTCAAAAAATTTAATTTTCTTCAAAAATATTTAATTTCCTTGGAAAATTAAATTCTTCAATGATTGTTATTAACCAAATTAATGCTAGAAAAAATATTACTTGTTGAAAAACAGTTCATGACTTAAATTAAAATTTTGAATTCATTTGATTACTGGGTTTATAGATAACTACTAGTATTTCCTTGGAAAATTAAATTCTTCAATGTTTGTTATTAACAAAATTAATGCGAGAAAAAAATATTACTAGTTGAAACACACTATATGAGTTAAATGAAAATTTTGAATTCACTGGATTACTGGGTATTAATTTTCTTTTTGTGACTATTACTGGGTATCATGATAACTAATAGTGTTTTCTTGGAAAATTAAATTTCTCAATGTTTGTTATTAACCAAATTAATGCTAGAACAAAAAATTACTGGTTGAAACAAACTTTAGTTAAATTAAAATTTTGAATTCATTGGATTACTTGGTTTCTTGATAACTGATAGTATATAACAAATAAATTAGTTTGCGATTCAATTTAGTTTTAAAAAATAAATAATTTATAAAATTTATTTCAAAATCAACGTATATTAGAATGGGATAACAATTCTCAAAACATTTGTGATTCAATTAAAGGGAAGGTATGCAAATTATTTTTCCTTTTATAAACGAAACATTCCCGACACATTTTGATAATCAATTAAAGGGGACTAATTTACGTTTTCCAAACATTAGGATAACCAAAGAATTGCCTAATAATAACTACTTTACTTCCAGTACCACTGATTCGACATTTGGATTTATTTCTCATTAAAAAGTTCCATTAATTCCCAACTAACATAGCAAAAAAAATAAGAAGTAACACCCATTAATCCACTTTCCACCTTCCTCTGCTTCACTCCCGTGGCCTATCCCTTCACTAACAACCACATCCAGCTTCGCCGTGATCAAACAACAATGGAACCTGCATTCCGGTAAGCATCTCCTTCTTGTATCACCATTGATCCCGATGCTGTATCTGTAAAGAATTAAGTTTAGCATATTTACAAAACTCCATACAGAAATTGTTCAAATTTGTGTGCTAGAGTAAATAAAGATTCACGTAAACTTAGCCTATCTTTTTTAGCTTTCATTCCCCTGTTTTTTCATTTGTCATTGTTTATTTCTGTTGGTTAGGTATGTTAATGTATTGAGGAACATACAACAATCGTACAACCAGTCTTATGTCTTTGGACTCTTCGCAACAGATGTACGTTAATGCACAACTCTTCTTTTGTGTTAATTGATATGCTTCTGCTCAAAAAAATTTCGAACATTAACGTGCCATGGTTTTGTCTTGTTTCACCATAGGATGATATCGAATTCTCACCTAATATCGTGCATCTATTCAAGTGGTACACTATGACAGATCTTTATTTAATAGATACTCAAGACAATTGCCTCCATATGACACCCAGGAGAGACGGTGACAGGTTCTGGATTAAGGCAGCTAACGTAGGGAGGATACGACGGATGTATAGACGATCTTCTTTGTTGAGTGTGGAGCTGAGGTACGTTGGTTGGGGGGGTATTCTACATGAGTCAGGGACATTAATCAAAAAAAGGAACCTCCATGTGTCGTTGACGAACTCTATGCCTCCAAGGTGTTGTCCGAACATATTATACACAGCCTATCATCGCGGTGCGGTGCATACTTCAACAAAGAAGCCCAACTAAGAGTCTACCACACCAAAATGTTCGTAAGGTCGCATAGTCAAAGACAACAACAACAACATGAGGATACTCAGCAATCAAAGTGAGCATCATCTTTGCACTGTTATCTGCACTAAATTGTTATATATTCAATTGTTATGCCTAAATTTTTTAACTTTACTACAGTGTCAACAAGAGGCAACAAGGTGGGGGTCTGACGTAGGTCCTAGTAAGTGGCAGTGACCCACAACTTTCCCTGACTTGTCTGTGAACCATGGATCAAACTAGCAGATACCTGCAGATCTTTAAAAGTTCCTGTGTAGTGTAATTAGGTTTAAATGTTTTTGTGAATGTGTTTTATTTTTTCTGCGATGTGCTTTGTATGACATTTGGTGAACGTTTGTTATATTTTGAACAACATGAACGCCATAACTTTGTAACCCTCATGTAACATGGGTTTATTTCATTTCTTCGCGTTCTTATTTGTTAATTGGGATGCCCTGCCTATTTTGGGTTTAAAAAAAACAAAGTTATTGAAACTAGTTATTGACAAAATATTGAAACTAGTATGTTGACAAAAACTTGCAGCAGCGGATCGACGCGGACGCGGTAGGTGCGCGTCCGCGTGAACTTCCATGTTCGCATAATCCGCGCGCACGCACGTAGTGCACGTCAGCGTGGGTCATGTTGGGCTCAGGGCATAATGTTTGCCCGAGAGAGGCCCAACTCTCGGGTACATAGGTGATGATGCATCCGCACAGGGACGCGTGCGCGTACATTGTGCGCGCGCGTCCACCCCCTTTTTTTTTCAGAAAAATTATGCTGGGTGCTCCCCATACTGTTCACAACTCTTTATTCAATCAACCATCATACAATTCACAAAATTGCAATTTGATATTATTCATCTACTACGAAACACAACATACATGTGACTAAGCTAACAATTAAGTTGTACAAACAAATTTATGTGAAACATCTACCTACAATGGTAACTCAAATCACTTATTGAGCAAATTTAAAAGAGAGTGGAAAGAGTTTATCATGGTGGGGTGTCTCCTACCTAGCACTTTTAGTTTAAGTCCTTAAGTTGGACATTTTGAAGTGCTTATTGTCATGGTGGCTTATGTTTGTACTCATCCTTGAATCTCTAAGGATCCATGCTCCTCAATTGGTTGACAGAATTTCCAACCATCTTCACCAAGCTTGGGCAAAGTTCTATCCAAGATATGAGTTCCCATAAGCGGTCTCCACATAGCAAACCGGGATCCCATATCTGATCTTCGCACCCGTCTTCAATTTGATCTTCATAATTTTTCTTGCTGGGTGGTTGACATATAGAATTCTCTTTAACATACCAAGCCTTCCGTCGATACCCTTGTAAAGTGGCATTCTTCCAATCATCGTTCCTATATCTTGAAGCTTTTACCTTAATGAGCCTAATTCCTAACTTGCAACCACTACACAACTCATTCTTGCTTTTAGTTCCACAAAGAGCTCTAAGTTGACCATCATTTTCAATTAAGCCATATTCAAGTGAGAAAGTAAAGCTTAGGGATAAGAGTTTTACCCACTTGAATGTTGTGTTGGATGGTGACTTGGGGAGGGGGACCTCCCCACTCTTAGACAATGCAAGGTCTACTTCTTTAGGCTCTACTTTGGTTGTTGCCACCTCTTCACAAGCTTCTTCAATTTCAACCTCATCCCCTTTGTTACGTGACTTGGTGTTGACATATTGTTTAATGGGAGGTGATTCAACTTTGGATAGGAATTCATTGATGAATGAATTCATCTCTTGATCAACCTCTTCATATTCTTCAATTTCGATATACACCATGCCATTTTCGTTTTCCTTAGGAGGTTGTGCACACTCTTTTATAGTTTCAACTTCATGTCCAATGGGAGAGGATTCCATTGTAGAGAGAAATTCATCCATGATTGAATCCATTTCTTGATAAACCTCTTCCAAGTCTTCAACGATGACATGCTTTGGAGGTTGCGCACCCTCCTCAACATCAATATCAAGCTTCTCGGAAGAGTTCTCCGTGATACTACATTCCCATGGATTTTCAACATCTCCTAAATCTTCAACCACTTCTTCCTTTTCTTCAATGATCATAGGCTTCTCCAATTGTTCCAACACAAAATTCGACTCCTCCTTCTCCACCGAATTTTCCAATTTCTCTTTCATGCTTTGCTCTTCTTTTGACCTTTCACATGTGGTCACGGAATTACCTTGAATCTTCAAACATTGGTGGGCTAAAGTATGCACCACTTTGGTCAAATTGGTCACAAACTCAAGTGTATCCCGCTTCATGGCTTCTTGTCCTTGAAGTAACAAAGTGAGAGGATCGTCTATTGGGATTTGGGGTGAGTAGGAAGGTTCATTATTTTAGAGAGAGGGTTCATAATGGGAAGGTGGTTCTTCTTGGTAAGGTTGTGGAGATTGTGTGTATTGAGGTGGTTCTTGGGAGTAATCTTGATAGGGTTGTGGTGGTTCTAAGGGCTCTGCTCAAAATGGTCATAAAAGTATGGTATGGATGATTGGTCATATGATGGATATGGATCATAGGAAGGTGCTTGGTGTGGAAAGGCTTGTGAGTATGGTTGAGGTTTATATTGAGGGTATGGTTCATAGGCATATGGTGGTGGTTCTTGTAAGTCATAAGGAGATTCACCATAGCCATTGGAGTAATATGCATCATAGAATGGCTCTTCTTCATAGTGCATTGGTGGAGGTTGTTGCCATGAGGATTGATCATATGCATATGGCTCCTCCCACCTTTGGTTATCCCATCCTTGACACACATCTTCATTATAGTCCTCATCACCTACAACATAATTGTAATCACACTCATAGCGAAAGTGAGAATTCATAATGGAAAAGCAAAATAAAACTAACAAAAAAACTAAAAAATAAAGCAAAAGCAAGATATTCACACTATTCACATATATACAACAACCAATAACATAACACCATTGCAATTCCCCGGCAACGGCGCCATTTTGATGAATGGATTTTTGACGGTTTAGAATTTCACTAATGAAATCTCGTTGTAAAGTATAGTCTCTAAACCAAGCAATAATCCTTTCATACAAAAAGTTGTTTGTCACTAGTACAAACCCCTAAAATTTATAAACCGAAGTATTCAAACCTCGGGTCGTTCTCCCTAGGAATTACAATAAAGTGGCTTGTTATTGGTTGTGATGTGTTTTGGGGTTTTGGATAAGAAGCATGAAAAGTAAATGGCAATGAAAATAAACAAACAACTAAAAAAGGCTCTTGGCAAGGTATGAAAATTAGAAGTCCTATCCTAGTTATCCTTCTCAATTGTGATGAGAATTGTTCATTGCTACCACTTAGTTAACCCTTACTAAATAAAGGAAAGTCAAGTGGATGAATCAATTTGATTCCTCAAGTCCTAATCAACTCCTAAAGGAAAGACTAGCTTTAGAGGTATTCAAATCAATTAGCAACTTCTAATTATCAATCAACAAAGGAATTAGATAACTCAAGAGTCACTAATTACTCTACCTAGGTCAAGAGGAACAAAACCTACACTAAAATCCAACCAAGCATTTCATCAAACACTTGGAAGGCATATAAGAAAAGCATAGTAAAGTGAGAACAAGAATAGAATCTAACAACAATTATTGCAAAGAATTAACAACAACAATCAAGGAAATCACAATTATCATGAATTACCTCAAATTGCATTATTGAAAGAAAACAAAGGAACAACAATCTATCCAAAACAAAATGAAGAATTACAATTATTAAAGCATATAACTAGAAAGAGGAGGAGGAGAAGATTAAGAATTGGTAAAGGGAAAGTGAATCAAAGCATGAATTAAACCTAGATCTAAGAAGAGAGATTAACCTAAACCTAATCCTAATTCTAGAGAGAAGTGAGAGCTTCTCTCTCTAAAACTAACTCTAAACTAATCCTAATTATGCTCTATGTGATTCCCTCATGCCTTCCCCTTAATCCTTCATCCTTTTATTCCTTTCTCCTAGCAATTGGCGCCAAAAATGGGTTCAGAAACCCTCTCAAATCGCCAGGCACGTGTTGCATTAATGAAGTCATGTGCGGTCATCGACGCGTGTGCGCACGGTACGCGTGCGCGTCCCTGGCCGATTCTGCAATGTGCACGTGAGCGCCTTGTGCGCGTGCGCGTGCATGACTGACTTGCTTCTTTGACTTTTTATGCTTCTCTCCACTTGCATGCTTCCTTCCTTGCCTAGCCTATTTCAATCCTGGAATTACTAGCAAACACATCAAGGCATCTTATGGAATCAAGGAGAAATTAGAATTCATCAAAATAGGGCTTAAAAAGCATGTTTTTACACTTAAGCATAAATATGGGAGAGATAACAAAACCATGCTAATTCATAGGCTAAATGTGATAAAAGGTTATCAAAATACTCTAATTCAATACAGGATAAACCCTAAAAATGGGGTTTATCAACCTCCCCACACTTAGACCTTAGCATGTCCTCATGCTAAAATAAGAAGGAACTAAGGGGTGTGACATTTATTGAATGCAACTAAACTATATGAGTCCTATCTAAATGCAACTACCTAAATTGAATGCAAATGCTTAGCTCAAACATATCAATTTCCAAGAGAACATGTGTAAGCACAATAGTTAGGACAATAGGAGTTAAGTCCAAACCACAATTGTATTGAATTATCAAAAGGAGTTCAAATTTGCAAGAATATAGATAATATGGGTGAATACATGTAATTGAACTTTTGAACCCTCACCGGATGTGTATCCGCTCTATTCACTCAAGTGTTTAAGGGTTAATTCACTCAATTATCCTCTAATCATACTTTCCAAAATTTGATCTTCTTCTAACAATCAACATTCATTCAATGCATGCATACATTCATCACGAGGTCTTTCATTTTGGTTGTAATGGGGTTAGGGTCAAGGTAGGTTCATTTATGGTTAAGTGGACTAGAGTTTGGATCTTGGATTAGTATAGACTTTCTCACCTAACCTATATAATGACCTATACAAATTCAAACTATTCTAACTACCCATTCTTCACTTTTTCTTACATGTTCATGCATCCTTATTTGATTCATAACACCTATGCATTGATTCCTTTTTATTGACTTCACTTTGGGGCATTTTGTCCCTTTTTTTTATTTTTCTTCCTTTTTCTTTCTTTCTTTTCTTTTCTTTTGTTTTTTTCTCTTTTATTTCTTTTTTTTCTTTTCATTTCTCTTTTTTTTCTTTCAGACTAAACACAAGAGCATCAATGCATAAGGTCTATACATTTAATCAATACATGAATATGTTCCCAATTCCTAATTATGAAAGTGCACTACCCTTTTTATCCCATCCAATGTTCCCAAGCTTCACCAACTTCGAATAATAAACACTCTCTCTAGCCTAGGCTAATCAAAGATCCAAACAAGAACTTTCATTGGTTTTCCGCCTTGGGCTTGTAATGTGCTAAAATGAGAATAAGTTGGTTAAGCATAGGCTCAAAATTGGTTAACAATGGATGATAAAAGGTAAGGCTATTTAGGTAAGTGGACTAATGAAATAATGGCCTCAATCATACAAATGCATGAATACAAGAAATAAATGGACATATAGAATCAAGCAAATCAAGGATCACAATCATAGAAAGAGAACAATTTCACACAAGAATGGAAAATAAGTGGTTATAAAATGTAACCACATCAATAGGCTCAAGTCTCACAAGCTTGTGTTCTTAATTTAATACATGCTTCACAAAGTATGAATTCAAGCAAGTTTCACCAAAAATTTTTCTTTCAATCAATTAGGTTAATGCCCTATAATTAAATTTCTTGAAAATCTCAATATTTGACTAAGCATTGTTGTGATTGAAAAATTCAAAAATTCTCTTAGTTTACCATTTCCTTTTCCGCTCAAAACCAATTTCTTATGCAAAAGGGTGACTAAGTGTTTGCAATTCAAAGTATGATTTCTAATCACAACCACAAACTAAAAGGAGAGATATGCAAAAATGTATAAAGACAAATCCAACTAAAAGTATGGAATCTATCATCCAAAACATCTAAAAATATCCAAAAGCATCAAAATATCTAAAATCCAAAATAAGCAGTAAAGGTATCCAAAATAAACTCAAAATGCATCAAAATATATACAAAAGATATGCAAAATAAGATAACTAGGAAAGTGGCCAAAATGTTCACCGGTCCTCTAATGGTGGTGCTACCGGTGACCTTCCCACACTTAAGATCAAGCATCGTCCTCGATGCTAAACCGGAGGATCAGTAGAAGGTAAACGGTAGGCTCTAGCTCTGGCTGTGGCTGTAGGACTGGCTCCGCATGAGTCTGTGGTGTTTCTGTAGTGTCAGGAGCAACTGGAGGGGCATCCTGCTGAGTCGGTGCCTCCGCATCCTCCTCCTGATGATCCTGCCCATCGGAGGCCGGAGAGTCGGGAAGCGGAGGTAACTCAACACCTAGCGAAATGAGCGCCTGGTCCATCCGATCCAGTCGGCGTCTGACATGGCGCCTCTCGCGCTCTAAGAACCGAAACAGATGCTGGACCAGTAGATAAGTGGGCTCGGGTGCTGCAGGAGGAACTGTAGATGAAGATGGAGCTGCTGCTGTAGAGGAAGATGGGGCTACTGTAGAGGCTGATGGTGAAGCTGTCCCCACTACTGCTCTAGCCCTGGAACGGCGTCTAGCTGGGGGCCTCTCATGCCCCCAACCACCCCAAGGAATAGTAACCTCCCTGTCATCTGCATCAGGGGATGGTGGTAGCACATCATCCTCTAGCCAGGGGACCTCAGCTAGGGACGCCATACTTGTGACCAAAGTAGGAAATGGAAGTAGGCCACGAATATGCGCCCGCCACATGCACTGTCGGATAAGTCGAGGAAAAGAGACATCCTTCCCCTCCATGACACACCCAATCAACAGAAGCATCTCCATAGGGATCTCAGAGAAGTGAGTGGTAGGCAAGACATAGTGGGCAAAGATCATCTGCCAAGTCTTGGCCTCTCTAGTCAAGCGAGCAAATAGCATCCCCTTAGGCTTGGTATTGTTTGCATCCATAACCCATGTTTACGACTTACGATTTAGTGTTCACGGTCCAGCATTTACGGTTTAGGGTTCACGGTTTACGGTTTAGGTTAAGCGGTTTAAGGTATTCGATTTTCGGTTTAATGTGTACGGTTTACGAATTTGTGTTTTCGGTTTTAAGGTTTATAGTTCCCAGTTTACTTTTTAGCGTTTATGACTTAAAAATTATGGTTTCGGGTTTACGGCTTACGGTTTAGTTTCATGGTATAGTGTTTAGGTTTAAGGTTTTACGTGATACGGTTTACGTTTTACAGTTTAGTGTTCACGGTTTATTGACTAGATTTTAGAGTGAATGGTTTCGTACCTATGGTTTATGGTTTAGCGGTTTACGGTTTAAGGTTCAGAGTTTACGATGTACGGTCTATTATTAAACGGTCTAGTGTGTATAGTTTATGATTTACAGACCATAGTCTACGTTTAACGGTTTAAGGTTTAGGGGTAATGCTTTCCGATTTAGGGTTCACAATTTACAGTTTAGGTTAAGCGGTTAAAGGTATGCCGTTTCCGGTTCAATATGTACGGTTTACAAATTTGTGTTTACGGTTTTAGGGTTTACGGTTCCGAGTTTACTTTTTAGCATTTATGACTTAAAAATTATGATTTCGTGTTTACGGCTTACGGTTTAGTTTCACGGTACAGTGTTTAGGATTAAGGTTTTACGTGATACGGTTTACGTTTTACAGTTTAGTGTTCACGGTTTAGTGACTAGGCTTTAGAGTGAATAGTTTCATACCTATGGTTTATGGTTTAGCAGTTTACGATTTATGGTTCAGGGTTTACGGTATACGGTCTATTATTAAACGGTCCAGTGTGTATAGTTTTCGATTTACAGGCTATAGTCTATGTTTAACGGTGCTATGGTTTAGGGTTAATGTTTTTTGGTTTAGGATTCACAGTTTACTGTTTAGGTTAAGCGGTTAAAGGTATGCGGTTTCAGGTTCAATGTGTACAGTTTACGGATTTGTGTTTATAGTTTTAAGGTTTACGGTTCCGAGTTTACTTTTTAGCATTTATGACTTAAAAATTATGGTTTCATGTTTTCGGATTACGGTTTAGTGTTCGCAGTCCAGCATTTAGGTTCAAGGTTATACGTGATAAGGTTTACGTTTTACGGTTTAGTGTTCACGGTTTAGTGACTAGGTTTTAGAGTGAATGGTTTCGTATCTATAGTTTATGATTTAGCGGTTTATGGTTTAGGTTCAGGGTTTACAGTGTACGATCTATTATTAAATGGTTAAGTGTGTATAGTTTACAATTTACAGGCCATAGTCTACGTTTAACGGTTTAAGATTTAGGGTTAAAGCTTTTCGGTTTAGGATTTACGGTTTACGGTTTAGGTTAAGCAGTTTAAGGTATGCAATTTTTGGTTCAATGTGTACGGTTTACAAATTTGTATTTCCGGTTTTAAGGTTTACGGTTTCCAGTTTACTTTTTAGCATTTATGACTTAAAAATTATGGTTTTGAGTTTACGGCTTACGGTTTAGTTTCACGGTATAGTGTTTAGGTTTAAGGTTTTACGTGATACGATTTACGTTTTACGATTTAGTGTTCACAGTTTAGTGACTAGGTTTTAGAGTGAATGGTTTCGTATCTATAGTTTATGATTTAGCGGTTTACGATTTAGGGTTCAGGGTTTACAGTGTACGGTCTATTATTAAATGGTTAAGTGTGTATAGTTTACGATTTACATGCCATAGTCTACATTTAACGGTGCTATGGTTTAGGGTTAATGCTTTCTGGTTTAGGGTTTACGGTTTATGGTTTAGGTTAAGCAGTTAAAGGTATGCGGTATCTGGTTCAATGTGTACAGTTTACGAATTTATGTTTACGATTTTAGGGTTTACAGTTCTGAGTTTACTTTTTAGCATTTATGACTTAAGAATTATTGTTTTGTGTTTATGGCTTACGGTTTAGTGTTCACGGTCCAGCGTTTAGGTTCAAGATTATACGTGATAGGGTTTATATCCTACGGTATAGTGTTCAGGGTTCAGTGATTAGGTTTTAGAGTGTATGGTTTACTACCTATGGCTATGGGTGTATGGTCGTTATAGCTTACGGTTTAGGGTGTTTGGTCAGGTATTGACATTTTACCAACTTTGCCAAGCAATCTCATCTACAATAAGATAAACAAAAAAAATCATCATAGTTCTTGAATAATTCTTTTCGTAGTTCTGCTTTAGAAACAAATATTTTCGGAATAGTATTATTAGTTCTCTTTGTTAAGTTTTAATTTTTATCAATTAAAACTTTCATGTTTTTAATTAACAGTATAGACATTTTTGTTTATAATTTTTGTATGTTCACTTATGTATCTCAATGTATTTTTTTAAATAGAATTTATAGTTTTCCTCCTTCATGTTTTTTTTCATGTATTTTTATTTATATTTTTTCTTTTCACAATTAAATTCATAAAATCAATTTTGCATATAATTTCCTTTGCAAAAAAGAATTCCAAACACACGACTAATAGTATTTTTTTAATTTCATTATTTTCGTTCGGGGAAGAAAGTACTTTGCGATGAGGGATGGAAAGTTCAGTCTCCTATAACTTAATTTTATATGCGACGGCCAAAAAGTGGAAAGCAAAAAAGTCATTAGGCAATAAATTAGATGATGAGTGTCCATGACATAGGAAAAATCAAAGAAGTGTGTGGGAGACAGGTAATGTAATACACATAGTTAATGAAAAGGAATATAACTCATAGGAAATGGAAAAAAAATATACCCTTTTCTCGAGTTATTGACCTAATACATGTATGGCCATCTCATTAAATATTGTTACGGACTAAATCTTTGACCGGGTGTGTGATAATAAGAGATAGCAACACACACAATTATGTTATATGAGTATCGTACATAATGAGAATTAATTGATTAAATTTCATGGAGACAAGCATTCATTACAAAAATTAAAATAAATCTTTAAGTAACCTATTGGTTTATGAAAATAATAGATAGTTACTGGAAAATTTATATTAGCTTTGACTACAACAATGTAAATCAACTAATGTATGTATTGATCTGAATAACTTCAATTAGCTCCAAAAGATGGAGTCTTCTCTTTTACCAATCAGAAAATAGAGTTTTAAATAAATTAATTTTTGGCAAAACGTTAGGAATATAAATTGGATACATAAACTGCTTCATATATTAGAGGTCTACTACCAAATGTCAATCAGCTGTCAGAACTCCGTTGAATAGTAGGGACAACCTACCATGTTTGTTATTATTTTAAGAAATTGTGGTTGGTAGTGGAGTGCAACTCATTAACTGTACATGTTGCAATATTTATCATGTTTTTTTTAAAGAAAATTTAAACAACTAAAACACCCAATGACTACCAGAGGGAAGCGACGCTCAACACAAAAAATAGAAAAGGGAGACAACGAAGCCAAAAAGGAACAAAATAGAAAGATCTTAAGAAAAGTTGTCGACAAGAAAGTGATAAAACTGTCATCCAAGTTAGGATTAAATTATATTTCAACAAATTGTAAGTGTCCTGTTAATCAATTTTGAATACAAACTCTACATATTTTATGTTTTATTTTTCATAGTCTCCGCCGGAAGCACCATGCATGACCAACCACTACATGTAAATTTTAATGGTGGAGTCGGTAAGAAAATTGGCAAGGACTTCGGTAAAACTACAGTCCTAGAAAGGTCCCTAAAAGATGTGGTAACGCAAATGTTGACGATGATGAATAAACTTTCAAACCTGATTGCTTCCCAAACCAAGACATGTTATCCTGTGTTCGGAACAATGCCACAAACGATTAATCTTCGGAATGGTCTGGCCGATAAATTCAACCATACAGTAATGCCTGTGATCATGAGCAGATTCAGCATGCCATCGGGTACTCTTGAGAGGAATCTAGATTCATCCAAGAAGATTAGATCCAACATGTCAGGCATTCATCAAGCCACGGATTCAATTTTGCATAAAGATACAAAGTGTTGTTTAATTCCTTCAAAGTGTGAATAAACAATGCCAGCTGATTATGTTATTCGTTGCAATTTGTTCTGTGAAGATGGTACTGGAAAGAAGACAGATACAGAACCAGTTATACCGAATAGCTTAGACAAAGCTGTATATGTTAGCTACTTCAACCTGGCTGACCAAAATTTGTCGCTAAGGAAGGAGTCTCCAAAGATACCTGCGGTGGGTTATCTCTTGTTAAGGAGTCGTTAAAGATTTTTTATTCTAATTAAGTATTAATAACTAACGGGTAAGTTTTCATTTTTATCAGCGGACGCCTGTTCTGTTCCGTCCCCCAGCTGATATGGCATTGTGCAAGGATGAAGTTTCAGTCATCACCTACGTCTTTGGTTCAGATCTGGAAGATGAAGAATTGAATTCGGAGATAATCTCACAGACAAACTTGTGGCACGCTAATAGGAGAGTCATGTATAGTCTACTGCCAAACAAACTATTGGTGGATGAGGTATGGATTTTTCGTCATTAGCATTTATTAATTTCATAAATGAAATTATGAACATATAAAATAGTTTTTTTAAGGGAATAACTATTTATATTTGTTCTTATTGGTCATCAAACAATAAACGATAAAGCTGATCATAAACCTGACATCAAGCAAGCTCATGTCTGATGCACGCAAGGACACCAAGTTTCCCTGCTTGTGGTTTTTACCCACTACATTTTCGGTGAGTGCAAATCATCAAGAAATTATCCATCGCATGGTTTCTATTGATCTTATACATGTGCCCGTAAACTCAAATTTCAGCAATTTGCCCTTAATTGGACTCACTCGCCAAAGACTTTGAAACGCTAGTACGCTGAGGAATACATGGGAGAGTTTGAATCCTTATGTAAGGTAAGTTTCTACTTTATGGATCACAGTATATGTTAATGTCAATACAGAATGCTTATTCCAATATAACTTATTTATGTATTTATGTTAGATTTTTGTTCCAATGAATGAGGATAACATGTACTGGTACCTGGTTGTAATTGACATTGAAAAAAGACACCTGATATTACTAGATTCTAAGCCATTTGTCTTTAGCAGAACCAAGCGTTGTCGTTGTGCTAAGCTAATGGTAGTGTTTTAAAATTTCTAACGAGTAGAAATAACGATTCTAAATTATTTGAACACGCAATGGACTTGACACATGAAATAAATTTTACTATGATCACAGGCACTGTTTATTGAGGAGATGCTTGATGACTCGATCTTCTATGCTCACCAGACAACACACAGACAAGTAATTTCAGAATATCCTATAATACACCCTGCACAGATTGGCAAGCAAAAGGATGACTCGTAAGAAACCGTAGAAATTTTCGTTGCTAGTTGATTTCTAAATTACCGAGAGAGATCAATAATTTTGCTAACATGTGATGAAAAGTTTTTATTTGGCACAAGTTAAGGAGACCACTAAGATATTGATGTTGTTATTATGCTATACAGTCTCATTCCATATGCTATGATCATGTACCCTAAGAAATTAAGGCGGTTATAGATTATAACAATCTCTTTTTTAATATGCAAGGAATGATTGTGGAGTTTGGGTGACAACCTAGATGAGAGAGTGCCAATGGAGGGATAACTACAATATAAAGATAATTATAAAATAAAATTCATTTCATGATTTCGTATACTCTCTTAAAATGTTAATCTAACGTATGATGACATCTGACTTTTTTGCGCTTAGGTAAATGATACCACAAGATTGCGGCTGGCTATTGATCTGGTCATGAATCTGTTCAATTTGAAATCCCAGGAAGTCCTTGAGGCAGCAAAGACATACTACAATGAAATATCTAAAAAGGAAGAGCGATTGGTTAACGGGAAAGGAAATATGCTCTGAGTTATTTATACCTAAGGCCTTCAAATAATTGTGTTAATTGCTTAGACTATTAATACTTTAATGCTTGCAACAACTTATTAGGATTATGTTATTTGCAGTACTTTACGTTAATTTTCGATTTAGATTTTGTATTGCGCTTATTGATTGAGAAAAAACTATTGGGTCATAACAAAATCGAACTAGTTGGTCCGAACCCCTTATAAGAAAACCAAAAAATTTTTTAGCTGAGATTCTAATAATTATATTTAATTAATGGGATTTTTTAGTCCATTATAAATTGGAATACCGCATTTTGTGTTGTTAACGAGAAAATCGTTTGAATTATTTTCCATACTTTTAAAAGCAATTAACTAAAAATAATTTGAATAATTTACCTAATGATAAACACAACATTTAACTTATATTATAATGTTTTTATTTTATTTTGTGTAACCTTGGTTATCTTTATGTTTATTAATTTAGTGATACGCATACCAACGAAGGGTTATTAAATTTCATTTACCTTTTCCAAACAAGAGGAATACCATTCAAAGAGATTTTATTATATGTATTTATTATTCAGTTTATATTTTCGAAAAGGTTTGATTACTAATGGGGTTTGAATCCTAATGGATGGCTTTAAGATATCCCTTCAACTTCCTATGCAACCAGTGCGACGTTTGGTTATACCCTCTTTAAAAGTTAAACTTGACTTCCTCCCAAAATCACTTGATACCAAAAATTTAAACCCTCTTCTAATTAACTCACGACGCCTATCAACTGCAGTAACTAGTCACTACTTTTAGCAAACAAATATGGAGCCAGAATTCTGGTAAGCATTTAATTATATCTGCTTTTTGATAAACTATTTTTCCACACATATTATCGTCTGCCTTTGCATGGGTTGTTCTTTTTAACATTGATGAATTTTCAATTTTTGGTTCTGTCTTTGCTTGGTTTGTTCTTTTTTCAATTTTTGGTTCTGTCTTTGATTGGTTTGTTCTTTTTAACATTGATGACTTTTCAATTTTTGTTTCTGGTTGGCTAGTTACGTGAATACATTTAGGAACGTAAGAAGATGCCTTGACCAGACTTTCGTGTTAAACCTATTCGCAACGGATGTAAGTTTATGGCCTACGCCACAGACGTTTCTTCTTTTTCTTTTCTGTATCTAAAGTTTTTCAACATCTGTGTAACATGTAATTTTGTTTTTGTTACTATAGGAAGATATACAGTTTCCACTGCACATTGCATGGAACTTCTCTTTCTTCACAACCACTGATCTCTACTTCATAGACAGACAAGACAACTGTTTCCATATCCACCCAAAGAGAGAGGGTGCTAAGTACTGGATCAAAGCATCGGACATAGGGAGGATTAGATCTCTCTATCGACCAACTTCTCTACTTATTGTGTAACTGAGTTACGTGGTTGGGATATTTTCTACATGCTTGCATGGGACAATACTCATACGAAGGAAAAGTCTAGAGTGGTTGATGAGATATATGTGTCTAACGTGTTGCCTGACCAAATCATACAGTGCCTGGCGGACCGATGAAAGGCACACTTCAACAAGGAAGCACAGCTGGCTGCGTTCGAAACCGAAAGGTTATTACGCCTGTACCGTCGGAGGCAACAAGGTTCACCACCGCGTTCTTAGGAGTCAAGGTAACAATAATTCATTTACTTAGGCAATTAAATTTACAATCTTTTTATATTCATTCATGTAGAATAATTATGCCAAAATTATTACAGGATCAACCTCCATCAACAGAGAGGAGGGGCAGTGGCAGGACCTAGTAGGAGATACCGAAAAACTTCCTCGTTTGACTCTTCCGAGTCATCTGTAAACCAGAAAACACCATCATCATAGGACAGAACAACAGAAAGTTATTTGTTTTTGGTATTTTGGTGAACTTATCTTTTGTAATAATGTTTCAGTCGCCATGTTATGTGTACATATTTAGTTTTGTAGACATGTTAGTATTCTGTGTCATAAATTTGGTTTTGTTAATGTAAACTATGTCTTTTGAATTGTTATTTTGTGAATGTATATATGGGTCGCATTCTAGTGGTTTTGGTTACATTAACTGTCACACAATTCTACCATCAGAAGAATTTTATACTTCCAGTCATTATTTGTTAAAAAATTAAATGACAAAAGCTTTTTCATTTGCAAGATTTGAATTTGGTATATGTATAGCCACATGGGTGAGGGCATGGAAGTGGTAACATCCTATTTAAGAATTGTGAAATTTTTTAAAACTTTATGTAGAAACTGCAGAAATAAGTGAAATGATTAAATTGGGAGTGACATGGTGTTCTTTAGGACGAGGGGTTCTAATGGTGTGATAAGGAAAAAAAAGATTGCAAATCAAGTTGATACGTAAATGATGACTGACTAAGTTAGCAAGATAAGGTAAATACACATTCAGGACACATGGATTTGGTTAGCACGTATTCCCATTCTACAAGGAAAAATTGGAGGCTGCTTCTAATTTCAAATTAAATAAACAAAGAATCAGATATAATTTAAAGTAGAATGTTGGAACTCTAACAGAATTTATTTGCTAGCATAGCCAAAAACTTTGATAGACGAGACAATTTTAATTGTACACAACACCTAGTTCAATCTAGTTACAATAACACCGGTAAACACAATATTCTTCCATATCAAATTCTCATTGGATGCAACATCTCACACAATTAATAAGTTAGAGAAATTTAAGTTCATTACTTATAAGCAAACCAGAGACTTCAACCAAACAAAAACTACAGCAAACATAAATCTACCAAAAACCAATACTACCAAACGTGCCTCGAAAAAAATGACTAAATTCCAACAAATTTATCTTCTGTTGCCGGTTATTCTGGATGAACTGCTGCAAGAAATCTTCTTGCGAAGTAGTGTGAAAGTTGTAGAGAGATGTATGTGCTTGAATAAATTCTGGCTCCGACGCCTACGCCATCCAGAAACATGCATACAACACATGCGAAGGCAGAAGGTGTTAGATCAACATGTCTTATTTCATGTTGGATACTCACTACTGTTAATGTGTTCAGATTCACTATTTATAGTAGATTCTGCTTCCGGAGAAGAAGTTCATGTGCAGCAACCTTTCAGAGTTGGCATCAATGGGTGGTTTCGTATTGTGGGAGTGTCAAACGGGAACATATGTTTCAAGTTCTCCCGTGTACAAGACGACAAAAGACTTTTGGTATGGAATTCAGCAACACAACGCTCTAGAAAAATTTCTGACCCCCACAAGGACCACAGTAGATCATATTTCTCAGTATATGGTTTCGGTCATGTCCCAAAAATAGATGCATACAACATCATTCATGTGTGCAAAAGGGACATAGCTGATGCCTACTTTTTTTTCTCTAGATATTGTTCAAGGCATTCTACATGGTTTCACTGTGTTAATTGTCTCTCTGGTGTAGAAAAAATTGACCATAACTCTGTTTTTCATAATGGTCATGCATATTGAATTACTGGTACAGGAGATAGTTATGCTACACCCAAGTCTATTTTATCTTATAGTATCGAAGATGAATCTTTTAGCGAGGTGTCTATCCAATAGGTGCAATATATATGGTTCACAATTTACTAACCCACAAGGACAAAGTTGCACTCCTCGCTCATACACACAATGATTTTGGTTATGTCGCATCAATTTGGCCCTTGAATGATGACGCTGATGGAACCAAAATATTAGAGCAATACTATAGGTTTGCGAGTCGAAGTATCAGAGAAAATTCAATACTATTCGTGGATGATAACCTAATTTTGTTGGTGAACAATTCAAAGGAAAGAGAGTTACTCGTCAATTATAGGTACAGATAGCTTGTGTTGACAGAATATGACAATAAACATGGCACTAGAAATCTATTGGTGAGGAGAGCATGGCAAGACCCAGGAATGCCACACTCGATCACAGTTAGGTCTACACTCAAGTATTTTGAAGGGCTGTTTCTGGTTTAGAAATAATTGACATTTAAATCTACTCCAAATAAATGTATCGTGGAACTTTGTAGAACGTCTATGTTTAGTATTTCGTTGCTGTTCTTTATGTTTTTCTTTTTTGGTTAATGAAATCCACTGTTAATTGTTATAACATTGGTTAATTCTAAGTTTTTTTTATTTCAGTTTATCATGTGTATGTTTTACATTTGTTTAAGAGGCCCAAAATTAAGAGAAATGGTTTTATCATGTAGTGTTGCTCATGTATATGAGATTTATAATGGTGTTAATCTATTTCTAACCATGGTAGTATATAGATTATGTGACAGATATCAGTTAACCAACTAACATTTTACGCGAATATTCAACCAAACCAAAAAATGCTATTCAAACAAAGATTGAGCAAGGTAAGTGTAGATAGACAAATGAAAGGAATAAATAGTTACCTGGAGAATCTTGGTTTGGATTAAAATTCCGGAAACAGTTGGGCTTAACCGATTTGAAGCCACTTGCTGCATTAATCCTCAGCACAATTTTCTATTGATGTATTTGTTTTTGTAGCTGACCCAATTTGATAGCTAGCCCATTTTACTTTTACAGAGACTTGAACTACCAAGAAATAACTGTTTTTCCAGGTTAGTTCACCGAGCCCAATCCAAAGTATGTCAGAAAGACTAAATATTCACTTAATTAAAGTAACTAACACTGGGGAAAAAATATCGATCACCTTTGATCATCTACTATGTTACACCTTAATACCTAACCAGAACTCAACGGGGATGATCATGAATCCACACATGCATACAAAATTCGACCTATAATTCGATCTATTTTTTCCTATGTAACACGATTCCACAAAAAAATACGACATATAAACGGGCATTTAAGAAACTACTTAAAATAAGTTACAAGACAAACTTACATTACTGGCCACAGGTTTCAGGACTACAATTGTAGACACCACTACTGTCTTGGAAGATGGCCCAACCTAACCCATTAGATGGTAAGACCTGCAATAAGCCATACACTTATTGAATATTACTATATAAGAAGAAAAACAAATTGTGTCAATTATCTATTGTGATGGCTCCATGATTTGTCATGGAAGTCACCAAATCATCAACCTATATTGTCATGCCTTTCTCTTTCCTACTCTTACAAAATTGCTGAACATTAAGTTATAACATGACTGCAATGTTAAGCATTTATGTCGCAAAAAAAAGTTTGTTATTTTCTGGTATTTGGATGACTTACTTTAACATATTAGCCTTCATATGCTATTGAAATTAGTAGGGAACTTCGATAACTAACTCACAAATATATATACCATAAAATATATACATATGTATAGGTAAAACAAGAACACGTAACTAGAAACATAATCAAAATCCAAACATGTTGCCCATATCAAATAAACGTCATCGACAATTTTTCCTTTAAAAGGTTCAAGCAAATGCGTTTCTACATTCTAGTAGAAAAATTCACAAAGAAGGCAATTATTCTTAAGTTTCTGAACCTAATAGAGGTGATTCAGGTTCTGGTTTTAATCTAATCATTAGACTTTATTGATGAAGCCTCCTTCTCTCTTGCAGCTGCTTCTCTAGTCTTCTTCCTCAACTCTGCTTCTTTACTTTTCTTGTTCAGCAGCTTCTCTAGGTTTACTATCCTTTCCTCTACATGGGTGGTGCACGAAATTGTGATCATCAATGACGCCATCAACATTGTACACTCAATTGCAATCTCAACTCTTTACACAACTTCGCACAACTAACCAGCAAGTGCACTGGGTCGTCCAAGTAATAAACCTTACGCGAGTAAGGGTCGATCCCACGGAGATTGTTGGTATGAAGCAAGCTATGGTCATCTTGTAAATCTCAGTCAGGCGGATTCAAATGGTTATGGAGTATTGATAATTAAAAGATGAATAAAACATAAAGTAAAGATAGAGATACTTATGTAATTCATTGGTGAGAATTTTAGATAAGCGTATGGAGATGCTTTGTCCCTTCTGTCTCTCTGCTTTCCTACTGTCTTCATCCAATCCTTCTTACTCCTTTCCATGGCAAGCTGTATGTTGGGCATCACCGTTGTCAATGGCTACAGTCCCATCCTCTCAGTGAAAATGTTCAACGTGCTCTGTCACAGCACGGCTATTCATCTGTCGGTTTCTCGATCATGTCAGAATAGAATCCAGTGATTCTTTTGCGTCTGTCACTAACGCCCCACAATCGCGAGTTTGAAGCTCGTCACAGTCATTCAATCCTTGAATCCTACTCAGAATACCATAGACAAGGTTTAGACCTTCCGGATTCTCAAGAATGCCGCCATCAATTCTAGCTTATACCATGAAGATTCTGATTAAGGAATCCAAGAGATATCCACTCAATCTAAGGTAGAACGGAGGTGGTTGTCAGGCACACGTTCATAGGTGAGAATGATGATGAGTGTCACGGATCATCACATTCATCAAGTTGAGGAACAAGTGATATCTTAGAACAAGAATAAGCTGAATTGAATAGAAGAACAATAGTAATTGCATTAATAGTCGAGGTACAGCAGAGCTCCACACCTTAATCTATGGTGTGTAGAAACTCCACCATTGAAAATACATAAGAACAAGGTCTAGGCATGGCCGTGAGGCCAGCCCCCATGATCTAAGAACTAGACGTTCAAAGATGATCCTAAGATCTAAAGTGATCAAAAGATGTCTAATACAATAGCAAAATGTCCTATTTGTAGAGAACTAGTAGCTTAGGGTTTACAAAGATGAGTAAATGACATAAAAATCCACTTTCGGACCCACTTGGTGTGTGCTTGGGCTGAGCATTGAAGCTTTCATGTGTAGAGACTTTTCTTGGAGTTAAACGCCAGCTTTTGTGCCAGTTTGGGCGTTTAACTCCTATTCTTGTGCCACTTCCGGCGTTAAACGCCAGAATTCTTGAGCTGATTTGGAACGCTGGTTTGGGCCACCAAATCTCGGGCAAAGTATGGACTATTATACATTCCTGAAAAGCCCAGGATGTCTACTTTCCAACGCAATTGAGAGCGCGCCAATTGGGCTTCTGTAGCTCAAGAAAATACACTTCGAATGCAGGGAGGTCAGAATCCAACAGCATCTGCAATCCTTTTTAGCCTCTGAATCAGATTTTTCCTCAGGTCTCTCAATTTCAGCCAGAAAATACCTGAAATCACAGAAAAACACACAAACTCATAGTAAAGTCCAGAAAAGTGAATTTTAAATAAAAACTAATAAAAATATAATAAAAACTAACTAAAACATACTAAAAACATACTAAAAATAATGCCAAAAAGCATATAAATTATCCGCTCATCAATGGGCTATCAAGTTATCCATTCCCAAATGTTCTTCAACATGATTTTGCTTTCCGTCACCCGATCCCCTTGTAGCTTCCCCCGCTCTGACCCTTACAATGTGGTCATCAACCCAGAGAAAGAATTTGTAATGTGCTTCTGTCACCTAAATCAAATAGAACACAATGAATGTATGGTGGTACAAAACACTCCAATTCAATCTAATCCACATATGTCACTGTAATTAATCCCTAAAGTCTAAATCTAAAAAATCCTTTCAAATTTTTAAGCCATTTTTTATATCTGATCAGGTTCCATGTCAGTTCATGTCACAATCAACATTTTTAATCTAGGTAGATCTATTTTCAATAAATCAAAATTTTTTCAGTTCTCAATCGTTCTTCAAAATTAAGCAGCACCAATATGTTAGCATATACAAAATCAACCCAATTTAACAGCAAATTGCTTACAAAATCAAATCATTTTCATAACCAATAGGCATGACATTCCAGACAATTCAAAATCACATCCACAACAACTTGAGTTAGGAAAAATAACCAAAATCTATATTCTAAACCTCCATTCCAAAAATTCAAAATACCCAATTTTATCATAAACTTGGTAATCATACATGAAGAATTGCATGCTTACCTTTAACAATGGGCATCCAAAAAATAGCCTATTCGGGTTGGTGTCTGTCTTCGACATGAAACAGATGGCATATTTTCTGCAGAAGTATTTTGGGGCCACAGCATCTTTTACATCCCCAGGTTGAAGTGAAATTGAAGTTGCATATCCAGCTATCAGTTCCTCTTGTCCGCCGGCTTTCCCTCTACATTGTCTCATGTTTGAGGAGCATGCATCACTGGCCATCAATCTGATTAATATTTAACACCACCATGAACAACTATTATCAACTATTGCATTCAAAATTGAAACAATCTGCTTCGATCAACGGTGATTAAAGAAAGTGAATAATAGAACAAATCTCTAAAAATTGGTTGTGAAAATCGACAACAAAAACAAACGAATGAGCCAGAAGAAGAAGCAGTAGACATTACAATGGTTTTTCCAGAGGGTTTTGCACGTGGGTCTCCGGAACCGTTCCCAGCAAGGGGATGAGTTACGTTCTTCGACGGCTTTGGAAATACTTCACTCTGCCTGTGGGTCACAAACAAGGATACCCGTGTAACCCTAGACGAAGAAGCAGTAGGTAGGGTCTTCGATGGAGTTCAGAAAAATCTGTCCCTGACGATGAGTCATCGAAGAAATCAGAGAAATGAGGTAGAAGAAGAGGCTGTGGACATTACAGCAGTATTTGGAGAAGGTTTTGCGAGTGGGTCGCTGGAAAAATCAAACACATCACCTACAGGAACGGTTGGAGGAGCAGTGACGTAGAAGGAGAAGCTGTGGACATTACAGGGGTATTTGGGGAAAGTTTTGCGAGTGGGTCACCGGAAAAATCAAATACATCACCCATAGGAAGGGTAGAAGAAGCAGTGAGGTAGTAGAAGAAGAAGCAGTGGACATTATAGGAGTATTTGGGGAAGGTTTTGCGAGTGGGTCGCCGGAAAAATCAAACCCATCACCAATAGGAAGGCTAGAGAAGAAGAAGCAGTGAGGTAGTAGAAGGGTAGAAGAAGTCGATGAGGTTGAAGAAGAAGCAGTGCCTTCAAAGTGTCTTTTGAGAGGTAGAAGAAGAAGCTGTAGACATTGAAATTGTATTTGGAAAAGTTTTTTATTTGTATGGTATTTGGGGAAGGATTTGTAAAATTAATTATTTGCACATTGCATCCATTTATATTACAGTATAAATACGTTATGTGGTATAATGTAAATAATATAAAATACAATGTAATGTGAAAACATTTAATGAATCAATTAATAAAAGATTGAAAATTTCTTTGATCAATGGCTGAAATGATGACACATAAGTAAGGGTAACTTATTCACAAAATTGACATGGGTTTGGAAGAAAACACCTTATTTAAAATGATTTTGTATTTACGGTGATATGTGACTTTCGATGACAGACAAAAATGTTAGAATTTTAATTCGGTAATGATAGTTTTCAGACCTTGATCAATGGGTTTTATAGAGCAATGAGGTTAAGAGCTGCTTTTAAATTGATACAAAAACAAAAAAAAATAATCAATTAATTCTATTATGAATTTATTTTTTAAAATAATAAAAAATTAAATTTAGAATTTAAAATAAAAAATTTAGAATTTAAAATTAAGTGGTTAGTAATTTAAAATTTAAGATTTTAAAATAGAAAATTAGATTTCTCTATGTTATTACTTAAAAATAAAATAATGGTGGGAGTCAATTAGAAGAAGTTTCTAATAAGTTACATGAATGTTATTTACATAAATGAAATAAGTCATAAGCTTAAAATTGTATAATTTGTTGTTTAATAAAACAAGCATATTTCATATGATTCATAAATACCAACCTTTTTCTGTCGAAAAAGCTACAGAAAGTTTTCAATGTGCAAATTATAGGTTTTACAAAATATTCTTGATGAGATGCATGATAATAGTTAAATTCTTGAATTTATGCATTTGCAAGAATAAAACTAAACATGTATTCGTGGTTAAAGATTGATCGATAGAAATGATTAAGGATCAGTTTAGATTAATTTTTGAGAATAATATTTAAATTTTTTATTTTTTAAAAGATTATTTTTAATACAAAAATTATTTTATATTTAAATTAATTTTAAAAAATATTAAATATAGCAGTATTTTTAATTTTATTTGGATAAAACAAAAAAATTATTTAAATTATATAAAAAGAAAAAATTAAAATATAAAGATGAATTCTATCAAACTCTCTCAATTTTAAAGGATAAATTATCTCTTGTTATATATTACAATATTATTGCTTGAAATAAATTGATTTATCACCATTAAATTTAACCATTCATCTAATTTAAAATTTTGATAACTTAACTGATGAACTATAGTATAATTTTTTTTACAATTTCTAAAAATCATTAAAAAATTATTTTATAATTTTTTCTCGAACCACATATTTATTAATAATTTTTAACCAAAAAAATCTCAAAAAATAAATGAATAGACAAAAAAAATTCAAAAGACATAAAAAAAATTCATATCGCTATGACTTGATAATTATCTTACTTCTTTCGTATTTTAAAAAAAAATTATTCTTTATACAAAAACTTCTTCATATAAAAATGAAGACAATTTGAAAAACAAAAAACTGTTAAATTCGAAGTTGTTGATAACAGGAGAAACTAATGGAAGATAAAGAATTATGTAATCTACAGGTAATTTAAAATTTAAATTTAATTGGATGAAATTAAGAGAGTTTATTTTATAAAATGTGTTATTATCTTAAAATTTTTTATGATTTTATGTGTATATATATCTTAGTTTATTTATTTAGTAAGTTCATTCAATATACACGGTTTTAATTGAACTATAATTGAAAATAAACTTTATTGTAATGAAAGATTTTTTTAGTAATTACTAAATATATTATATATGAAGAAATTTTTTGAAAAAATATGAAGAAAGTATGTAAGAGAGAATTATCAAGATATAGTGTTTTGTTTTGAGAATTTTTAATGTTTCTTGAATTTTTGTTATATTTGTTTTTTTATTTTTTGATTTTTTTAGAAATGATTAATAAATATGTGGTTTGAAAAAAAATAAATTACAAAATACATTTTTTTAAATATTTTTTATAAATTACAAAAAAGTTATACCATAATTAATATGAGTTATCAAAACTTAAATTCAATAAATATTAAATTTAATTGTGATAAATTAACTTATTTTAATTAATAATACTGTGACATATAACGAGAATAATTTATCTTTCAAAATAGAGAGGAATAAGTTAAAAGAATGATCTCTAATATAGTGATATTTTTAATTTAGTTAGTATGTTTAGGGTAGGATTTGAACTTTACCCTAATCTTATCTGAAGTTAAAATCTTTTTTAAAATTCTATTATATCCTACTTGCAAATTGAGAATTTCTCAACTCTAACCCTACTCGTACCCTAAAGTTCTAAATCCTTCCCTGCTCAACCTTACCCACAGAATAATAATTTTTTTTAAATAAATATAAAATTCAATCATTCCAAATTTCATACATATTAATACAATAAAAAAAATAAAAAAGTAAATTTAAATTAAAATTAAAAATAATAAAATTTTAACATAAAATTACAAATAATATAATCCCTGCTTCATATATATCAAAGGCGCATGTGAGAGTGTAAAATGCTAAAATCCTTACCAAACGAGAGCTTACTACTTCCCTCTCTCAAGCTTCTTTATTTGCAAGGCTTCACAAGTCTGGAGACATTGGATTGCAAGGGACTTGCTGGCTTCGCCTCGCTCCAAGAATTGACTATTACAGACTGTCCCAAATTGGAGAATATGGCGGGAGGAAAGCTGCCTATCTCTTTTTCTGATGAATATTTTTATTATTCATTATGATGAGGTTTTTTAACCTTAAAAATTTATATCATTTACATGGCATTAGCTGCTGCTTACTATTTACTATATATTTATCAGGCATTCAGATTATTTGGTTGTACCATCCAAACAGATCAAGCTTCTGATGAAATTGATAACCATAGCACTGCTGAAAATGACGCAGGAGAAGACAACATACAATAAAGAGGGATTGACAAGCTAATTGCATAGAATTTGACTTGTACTATTAAAGTAATGTCTCTTTCATGAAGAGTAGCAGCTAGTTGTAAGGTATTACGTATATCTGATTAGTGAACTGAAATTTATCTTAAGAATGAATTAAACATATAAAAAAAAACAGCCATTTTGTGCGTAATCGATAATTTTTGTACTGAAGAAATGGATTATCTAAGCTCATGGGGCTGCTTGTAATGCTTGTTAGATTAGTTTCCATTCATAAGGAATTCATTGTTTCACTTTTATCCATCTGTGTTGTTATTGGGCTATCTTGTTTTTGTTTTTTGGGCTCTTTCCTATAAGGTCATTTCATGGTTCACTTCTATGATTGGCATTCATATGTTTTACGACTAGGCTTTTTGCCTAAATGTTTTTGTTTTTTTTTTTATGCAGGTAACTAACACATGATAGATGCTTGAAGAGAACGGTGTAAAATGAAAATCCTAGCAAAAACAACTTTGTCTCGATTGGAATTTCAGTCGTTAGAAAATTATGTACATATATATTTTCTATTGGAAGCAATATTATTTAAACATTGGATATTCTAAAAGACGTGGTTACACTTCACAGATTTTTTTTAAACATTATTCTGGATTCAAATTGATCACTAGTTAGTCACCAAAAAAAAAAAATTGATCACTAGCTAAGGAGAATGAGTATCTTCTACTCAAACTATTCACTGTTAGTATGCATATGATTTATTAGTTCTTAAAAAGAAATAAAAGATTAAATGCATACACTTTAAGTTGTATTCTTTCAGTAAATATTTCAAAATAAAAATGATGGTAAATGACACATGAAAAAAAATATAAAAATGCTGATTCTATTTTTTTCACTGTCATTTTTTTTAACAAAAATTAGTATTCTATAAAATTTTATATTTATTTGTCTTGTTTACTAAAATATATTTGTATTTCTAAAATTTATATAAATGAACTTGTACTAATATACAAAAAATTAGTAAAAATGAATATAAACAACATATATAAACTTAGATATTTAATTTATTTAATACTTTTATTTTGACTACTAAATTAAAAGAAAAGCAGCAGTTCACATTTTTGTTTTCAATTTTAAACATTAATCTTTTATGAGCAGCACTTTATAAACTTATTTTGCTTTGGTCATATTAACTTCAAAAGGTAAATTATATATATAAATATATATGAGAGATTTCTGAAGGAGAATAACGGATAGTAAAGAGTAAGTTGCTAAAGCAATTCTTTTTTTTTTTTCAAAAAATTTGAATCTCGTATATTAAAAGAATAAAAAAATTTAAATCTCGTATATTAAAAGAAGATATAAGATAAATTTAAATTGTTATCTCTTTTTCTCTTCAACTTGATTTAATAGAGATTGTTGCTTTCAAATAATGTAAATGGTCAGCTTATGAATAAAGGAATCGAAATAGAAAAAATATAAGAAAACAATACATATAGTAGACGATGTGAATAATAAATTAAAAAAATGAAATTAATTTTAAAATTAAAAAATTATTAAAAAATTACTAACCCAATTAATCCTAATTTTACTTTAAAAAGCCTTTTCCTTCTTTCTCTAACCTCATTTTCCATTTCTTATTAGCCATCGTCCAACATCTTCTATCGCGCTGCACGGATTTATCCTTGAGCCACCCCCCACACCCGTCGTGCCATCATAGCTTCTTTCCCCCCGCACCATAGCAAAATGTTATGTTTCAAGTCTTTAAGGTTTATTTTATATGTTTTATTTGCCCTACATTACTTATGTAGCATGATTGTTGAAATTGAAACATTTTACCAATTTTCTTTTTGCCTTTGTCAAGCTATCCATTTTATGATTTATTAAACTAATTAGAGAGTGGACTACATCTTTTACAAAATTTCTTACTAAAAAAATTAAATTTGTTATTTTGTTATAGTTACCAAACTATACTTTGAAATTGTACAAATGATTTAAGATGCGTTTAAATTACGAAAGAGGTAGTAACTTCAAATCATTTAAAACTTAATATCCATAGATATCCACAGGAATATGCCACCCTATAGAGAGAAATAAATAAAAATCTGTGCTGGAAATGGAGCAAGAACAGAAAAGTTTTACTAAATAGGAAGGGGGTGGTCTTCATGGAGACCTATTGCTGTTCTTAAACGCAACCCATGCTAGTGCAATAGAAAAAAATTAGTCTCACACAATTTCGCAGATGTTGCCTGCAAAATCATTGGGACTTAACAACATAGGAAGTCTTTGCGTGTTACATTGAAATCATTTGTTAACTTGAGAGAGAGAGAGAGAGAGTTTAAATAATGAAGGTAGACATATTGCGAGTCATATTAATGACCAGGTTAGAATTTATTTTATATTATGAGTAAAATTAATAAAATATTTAAATGATTATCTACCATAAAAAATATTTTAAAATTAAAAATAAAGTTTAACTAAATTAATCATAAAAGAATTTTAGTACCTTAGAGATAAAAGATATATTTTGGTATAGAGAAAGTATAGGTAAACAATGCAAATATTGAACAACGTGAACAACCGTTTAAAAAAGAAAGTTAAATTAATTATTAAAATTAGATTCTCAATTTATTAAAATAATCAATTTTTGAATTTAAATTATTAGGGTTAGGTCACGTAACCTCCTCTTAATATACCGGTACATCACGTTCTCATTCTATCTCAACCATCTTTCGCTCTTCCACTCACACCGTCCTTCATCCTAGTCCTCCCTTCCGCTGCTCAGCCTGACACTCCTCCACCTCTACCTATCAGTCGGACGCGCCTCCCCTTCTGACGCTCAGCCCAACGCACATCTATCCCACCCACCACCCATCCACTGCTGCCGCTATTTTTGCGCCACTCTTCATTCTCCTCCTGCGAGGTCATCAAAAGTTGTAATTTTACTCTCTTTGTCATTTCTTCTTCTTCTTCCAATCCTTCATCCTTATCAATTGAAGGAGCAGCAGCAGTGTTAGTCATTACGTGGTTTTCTACATTAATAGCCACTTAAGTTAATGATTGCGTGGTTTTTACTTGAATCACTGGAGAAGAACCTTCATCCTCACCGGTGGACTCCGCCGGTAGTTGTCGAACCGTTGAAGGAGCAGCAGTAGTGTTAGTCGTTGCGTCATTTTTACCACGACCTTTTAGTAAAGCTATTTTAATGGCCAGTTTAGGATGGTCATTTTAGTAGGTATGCGGATGGTTATTTTAATTTTTATGTGGATGGTTATTTGATTGGATTGGGTTTAGTCATATACAATTAAAATATGCTGGATATTCAATTCACTAAGTATGCAGATGATTATTTTTATCCTTAAGTGGATGGTTATTTTCACTAGGGGTGAGTGGCGCCGATGACAGTGTGCCACAAGCCAAGCAGCGATGGCGAGGAGGAGTCCGGCGGCACTGTTAGATTTCAGTCTAGAGGAGAACAACGCCGATGAGGGTCCTTGTTGAGGAACCAGCGGTGGTCAGAAGGATTCTGGCAGCGACGATGGGGCCTGGTTGGTGATCAAGCGGCAACGGCGATGATAGAGGGTTTGGGGGAGAAGCTAATGCTTTGGTAAATTAGGGTATAATAGATGGTTAAAATTTTTGAATTACTGAATCATGTTTTTTGGTTGGGTAATTTGGGTAGAGTATTTTTTGTTAACTTCATTGGGCCAAATTCCCAACCCGTTATTCACGTTGTTCAAATTCTCCGTTGTCTACCTAGCAGAAATATAAGGGAACAACACATATAGTAAACAATGTGAACAACAGATAAAAAAAAAGTAAAATTAATTTTAAAATTAAAAACTATTAAAAAAATACTAACACAATTAACCCTAATTTTACTTTAGAAAACCTCCTCTTTCTCTCCCTAGCCGTCGCCCAGCATCCTCTGTCGCGCCGCACAGATTCATCCTTGCGCCACCCCCACACCTGTTGCGCCATCACAGCTTCCTCCCCCGTGCACCGTAGCAAAACCACCGACCAAGTGTTCTATTTCAAGTATTTAAGGTTTATTTTATATGTTTGATTTGCACAACGTTACTTATGTGGCATGGTTGTTAAAATTGAAACATTTTACCAAATTTCTCTTTGCATTTGTCAAGCTATCCATTTTATGATTTATCAAACTATTTAGAGAATGGACTACATCTTTTACAAAACTTCTTCCTAAGAAAATTAAATTCGTTATTTTGTTTTAGTTACCAAATCATACTTTGAAATTGTACAAATAATTTAAGATGCGTTTGAATTATGAAAGAGATAATAACTTCAAATTGTTTGTAGGTGGTTGGATTGTATTGCATTCCCATAAGATATTAATTCTTCAGATGAATATTCGTCCAAGATGCAAATAAAAGAATTGGCATTCAAGGTGAGGTTCTTTAGATGTATGATTGTGCATGACATGAAATTATGTTTTTGCTGATTTGATGCCATGATTTTCTGCTTATTGACACAAAAATAAGTTTAAGTTGGACATGTTAGGTTTTATAGAGACAAAAAATGAGGTGGTGTCTAAATTCGATGTAATACGCATTTGGGAAAGTGACAGAGCTAACTAAGAGTTTGTAAGTTCAGTTGGGGCTTCTAGAGGGTTGTTGTTAATATGGGATGAATCAATTTTTAAATTGGCTAATTGCTATAAAATGGATAGGTAGTTGTGTGTAGAAGGGGTTGGTAGTAAAAGATAATTTTTATTGTGTTATTTGTTTGGTGTATGGACCACATGTGAGAGCTGAAAAGATTTTCATGTGGGAAGAGTTGAGTTATATTGTAGGGTTGTGTCAAGTACCGTTCTGTTATTTGAGAGATTTCAATAAAATTTTTCATTTGGAAAAAAGAAAAGGAGTGACTAGTTTGCCAATGTTGAAGATTTCAGAACATGGATGAATGATTTGGGGTTGGTTGATTTAGCGCTTAATTATCGCAAGTATAAATGTTTAGGAGACAATCGTGCAATCGTATTGATAGGAGCTTGGTTAGTTTGGGCTGGCTCAATGTGTACCTGGAGACGTAAATGAGGGGAGGACCAAGAGGTTTATCTGTTCACTGCCCTTTGATAGTGGAAGACAGAAGAAAACTTGAAGGTTCAAGACTTTTTTGTAGTTTAGACTCATGGTTCACACATGAAGGGTTCTTGCGAATAGTGAAGGAAGAGTGGAGGAAATTAAGAGATGGACAGTTCTTGTAGACAAGATGAAAGTGTTGTCAATACCACTAGTTAGATGGCATAAGCAGCATTTTGGAGATATAACTGAGAAGATAAAATGGTTTGAGGAAGAGATAAAGAAAGTTGATGATATGGTTATCAATAGACTTTATGATAGTACAATGGAGGCAAGGAGAATGGTATTAGTGAGGTGCTGTGAGAAGTGGCATGTTAGACAGGATATTCACTGAAAGCAAATGTCTAGATCTTGGCATGCTGAGAAGATGGATAGGAACACAAGGTATTTTCACAACATTGCTTCGGCGAGAAAAAGAAATAACTGGATTGAGTCATTGGTGATTAATAGGAGATTAGTGAGGAATTATGCAAGAATAAAAATTACAACTAGAGATGTTTATAAAAGTCTATACCACCAGGAAGCTTCTCTAAGTTTGAACTTTAGGGATGGTTTAGTTAATCGGTTAGAAAGGGAGGAAGCTGAAGCCCTTGACGTGATGCCATCGGTGGATGAGGTGAAAGAGGCAGTTGGGACTGTGAATCATTTAAGATTCCAGGAAGTGATGGGTATGACATGAATTTTATAAAAATGTGTTGGCATGAGATTAGAACAGATTTCACCGTAGCTGTAATAAACTTTTTTGAGACAGCAAGGCTAACAGCAGAGTCTAATGTCACGTGGGTAGTGTTGGCTCTGAAATTTTTTGGGACTAAGGAGATAAAAGACCTCAGACCTATAAGTATGGTTGGATGTGTCTATAAAGTTATATCTAAATTGTTGACAAGAAGAATGAGGAGTGTAATGCCAGGTTTAGTTGGAGAATCATATAGTACCTTTGTGAAGGGAAGGAAGATACATGATGGAGCTTTAATTGCATGTGAAGCTATGCAATGGTTAAAACTGAAGAAGAAGGTGTCAACAATAATCAAACTGGATTTTAAATGGTTCTTTGTTGATACTGTATTAGAAAAGATAGAATTCAGTAGTACATGGAGGGAATGAATTAAATAGTGTATTAGATTCTATCTCTATTCTAGTTAATAAATTACCATCAAAACCATTCAAGATGGAAAGGGTGCTTCGTCAGGGCGATCCATTATCGCCATTTTTGTTTATTCTGGTGGTGGATGTGCTTACCAGGATGATCGGGGAGGCAGTGTGGAATAGGCGAATCTTTTCACTTTTAGTCGGTATGGATAATATAGAGTTATCACATTTACAATTTGCCGATGATACTATATTGTTCTATCTGCTGGAGGAAGAGACAGTGAAAAATTATTAGAGACTTTTGAGGTGCTTTGAAATGATGTCTGGGTTGAGTATTAATTTTGACAAGTCCAATTTGATCATAGTAAATTGCAGTCAGGAGTGGGTGAGTCGGATGTGCCTTTTTCTCGGATGCCAGCAGACAGCTCTACCGGTAAGGTACCTTCGTATTAGTCTCGGAGCAAATCCTCGACTAGTAAAAACTTAGAAGCCAACAATAAATAAGGTAGAAGAAAAAATTAGCTTGTGGAATGCAAAGATCCTTAGTTAGGCCAGAAAGATGGTACTCATAAAGCAGTAATCAACAACCTACCTATTTATTACTCAAACTTGTATAAGATACCAAATGCAGTTGCACGAAGAAGAATCTCATTGTAAAGGAGATTCGTTTGGGGGAAAGAATATGGACAGTCTGGTTTGGCTCTTGTTAAGTGAGAGATGGTCCAGGCACCGAAGAAGCTAGATAGGAGAGTTGGGGGTGGGAGATACGATGGTCCATAATATTGCTCTACTGTTTAAATGGTGTTGGTGTTTCTCAAAGGAAGACTATCCGCTTTGAAAGAAAATTGTGTGCTCTTGTAATAAGTTGAACCCGAATCAGTTGCTGTCAACTCAGACACTATCAGTGAAAGGAGGCCTGTGGAGAGACATATGTTAACTGCAAATAAAGGACCAATAGGCCCGACAGAAGATGATTGATAGCTTTGCTATGGAGGTAGGGGATGGTAGATTCACCAGATTTTGGGAGGATACTTGGCTCCAAGTGGAAAAGCTAAAAGACTCATTTTCGAGACTCTTCTTGATTTCAAACTAAAAAGGACCAGTTATTGGAGACTGTGAATTTTGGGATTGGATAAAGTGGATTTGGAACTTTCAATGGAGTGGTTAACTTCGCCATTGGAAAGTAGATACCTTGGATCAACTGCTTTATGTCTTGCAATCTGTTATATTGATAGTAGAAGTACAAGTAGATAGTGGTGTGGAAATTTGACAAGAAAAACGTTTATTCTACTAACTCATTTGTTCAGATTTTGCAGGAAGAGACTATGGCCGATGATATTCTGAGCTATAGATTCACAAAAGAAATTTGAAAAGAATTAGTTTCGCCTAGAGTTGGGTTGTTCACTTGGTTTGTATTAGTAGGTCGGATCAATATAAAAAAGTGGCTAAGTAGATTGGAAATCTTGAATGGGACAATAATTTGTGTGTTTTGTGTAAGAAGGATGTTGAAACTATACAAGTATAACACTTATTTATTACTTGTGAGTACTTGTGGCAAGTGTGGTGTGCATGATCAAGGAGTTTGGATGGAAATGGACTATTCCAAGTATTTTAAAAGATCACTTTGAGAGTTGGTAAAATATGCTTTTGACAAAAAAGTTGCCAAGTGTTAATTAATTAGGTTCTTCTCAACTATATAAAATATTTGGTTACATAAAAATGATGTCATTTTTAAAAATAAGATAACAGACGTTATTGATTATGTTACTCGATCTTTCTATTGTGTTAGAGAATAATGTAATAATTAATTTATATTATTAATGACTATACCAAAAATAATATAAAAATTATTTTGGTTTATATTTTTTATGATTTATATTATAAATTATATGCTCTATTTCAAATATTGAGCTCTTTCTGTTTTAAAAAAAAAAATGTAGTGAGAGAGAGAAGATGAAACGAAAGGGAGAACCAACGTCACGCTTAGAAATTAAAATGAAAACAATACTATATACCTATGAATTCAGTGTGAAAACTCAAATTGGCATAGTGAGTTTGAGACGCTACGTTGACAGGCCTCATAAGTCAACACGACCTTTGACTAAAACTCAATCATGCACGAAATTGTGACCAATAAAAAAAATAAAAAAGGAAATCGGAAATTAAGTGCAAATTGAGTGTTGGGAGTTTTTGGACAATGACGTGCACAGCACAGCAGTTATGAGATGTTTAAATAATAGGCATATTTTTTATTTATAAAACGTATATTTTTAGTTTAAGATTAAAATATTTTTTAATTTCTTAATAAAAATAGTTTTTCATAATTATCATAATATAAAATAATAATAATTTCTTAGTTGATTCATATTACAATAACAATATAAAATACATATTTAATATTAACTTAATAAATTTTATTTTTTAATATAATCACATAGTATATATATAGTTGAATAAATAAAATATTTAAAATAAATAAAATTTATGAAAATAATAATAAAGATATATCTTGTATTATTTTATTATGATTTAAATCAATCAAACAATTATTACTAACTCATATATAAATATAATGATTAGTGAAAAAAATTTTGGTCAAATAAACTAAAAAATAAATTATTTTAATCTTATAATAAAAAAGTATTATTTAAACATTTTATAGGAAATGAGAATATTATTTTCTCAAATATATATATATATATATATATATAAACATTTATGTTTAGTTATTTTGTTTAATATGTATAATGGTAATATTCAAAGTTAAAATGGTGTGATTAATGAATATAAACGTTTTTAAACCTATGCATGCATTAAACATTAATTAATGTGTACCGAAATTTAACATGCGAGTGCTGTATATTTTACTGGTAATAAGCTTAGAGAAATCGTGAATATTTTTAGTACTTCTTAGTCCAATGTCACAACATGAATAAATCAATTGCAATAATAATCCTTAAGAATTCTCGTGTTCCCATCCTGTGTATACTACGTGGAAGTGGAATTATCCATGCATGTCGCCATCGCCAATGAAGATGTACAAGACATCTATTGAAGAAAATCTTGACTTGACTATTACAAGATTATATCTGTTAACGATAAGGGATTTACAAAATTTATAAGTGTAAAACATTTTACGTAACATGAATTATTTTTTGAAATTGAATTAGGTCTATTCAATTTTAATTTAATATAATATTAAAATTAATTTAATTTAATGTTGTTAGATCACCTAATTATAAATATTACGTCATAAATAATCATTGTTAAACGTGAATAAAAGATATTATAATTTTGACATTTCTCAAATTAAAGATTCCAGAGTATTTATAATTAAGTGTATGAAGCATTTCTAACTTTAATTTATAAGTTAATTTTTGAAGTTGAATTAGCCTCTTCAATTTCGGATTTAATATTGATTATTTGAAACAAAACAAAGTTGAACTTATTATTATTTCAGCTTAATTCAGTGGAAGTATTATAGATATACTTAACGTATAAAATTATGTTGAAATACATCTATAAAAAACATATTAACTACGTTTTCCTTCTTTTTATATTAAAAAGGTCTAGATAAATTTGATAGTGGTCAATTCACAAAGATCAGAATATATTTTAAAATTTTGACCAATATTTAATAAAAAAATTCCCATAGAAAAAGAGAAGAAAATGCTTTTAATTACCTCACAAATTAAATATATCCTTAACATTAAAAAGAATTACCTACAAGTTACAAAAGCCGGATAAATTAACTCACCAAAATTAAACAGAATAGGATATTTAAATTGTCCTATCTAAAAGCAGGTCGACTGGCCCTCCTAATTTTTTTTAAAATAAAAATAATTATATAATTACTATAAAATTCATAAAAAAAAGTTTAGGAGCCGGTAGTTTTGTTGAATTTTAGTCAGTATGTGACTAACAGAAAAATATAAGTCATTAGATAAAATTTCACATCAATTTTATATTATTAAATTATTATTAATAATTATTTGCTGTCTATCAATCACAAAAGTTGGATGAAAAAAGTTTTACCGTTGGAGAGAAGAAAAGAGAGCGCGCGTGGGTTGAAGTTGAAGACTTGAGTCCTACCGTTTGGAGAAGAGAAAGCGAGGAACGTGAACATTAGTGGCTAGTTTCCAATTTCAATTATCAGTTTTTTAATAAAAAATAAAAATAAAAGACCTTAAAAAATAGTGCGCTATCCCGTCTTGCACTGTCAATGTTTGCAGGTTCAACAGGTGGGTTTATGGATTTTCTTTTTAGTCCAGCTAGAAAGAGCATAGAATATTTATAATGGGTTATTTATTTAGTCTAATATAAATTAAAAATGAAATTTAATTTACATTTAACATAATTTTAAATAATTCATTGAGTTTTATTTTAACCATAACCATTCAAATTCTAATTAAATTTACTGTCAATTCTATTGTTCTTTTCCAACAGCAACCCTTTTCACTAAACCTTCACCGCCCCTAATTATTCCATCGCCGCATCTCCATTGGCCCAGACTTGTCCCACGCGACTCATCCTCCAACAACACCGACCAAACCTTCGTGATTCGCCGTCCATTAGCGTTGTACCGGACCCCCACGGCTCACCCTCCATCAGCGCTGAACAGAAACACCACGGGTCACCTCCAGCAGCGCCGCACCAGACCACCACGGCGTACCCTTCTTCAGCGGCGATCAAACCATGCGTTTCACCCTCCAGAGCGCTCCTCTTCCGTAGCCGATAGAACTCAGTGTGGTCGCCCTTTGTTTCCTGTCGTGGGTGACACTGTTACGGCCCTAAAACACTGAACGTCATCCATGAACAACTGGAGGTTAGTGAGTTAATTTTTTTATGTGATTATAACTGTTTATGATGCTACTAGTTTTACATGCAATGAATCTTGTTGAGATGTTTGGTTGTTCATAGTGAAAAAATTAATTGTTGCAACTTCACTGTAACAAAACGTGTATAATATGTTGAAACGAATTGTACAAGTTGTTGTTGTTTATGGTTGCATTCGTTTTTATTCTAGTGCGCAAAATTTTGCAAAATTTTAATTTAATTAATACAGCAGTTTTGGCTCACCGTTTGGTCTTTTGAATGCAATGTCACTTAAATTAGTTGATTATAGTCGATCTGTCTTTGACATAAAATGGATGGTTACTTTTCTACTTATTCGGATGATTGATTTTCGTTATAGTGAATGCTATTTGTCTTTGCTATCTTGTTGGTATGTTTGAATCAGGTACTGCATGGATTTTGTGTATGTTAAACACTTCAGCACAGATTTACTCGAGCAACATGGTCCTATTTTTTTGTTTTTAAATTTCTTAGATCGGTTACTAAAACATCTTAAAGTTTCGCTTAAATCAGCCTATGTCTATATGGTCCTCAAATTTTCTCTTCAGGTTCTCAAGAAGTGCCATATTGCTGAAATTGTAAGGCAGGATCCAAGATTTCTTGATGCACTAGGTTAGACATTTTTTTAAAGAAAATAAAAGGAATACATTATACCATTTAGGAGTATAACTGTGACAAATTTTAAAAGTATCTTTGTGCTTATTATGTTTAATTCTATCTATTTGACATTTGGTTAAACTTGTGCAATGTTACAGTGGTTGAGAATAGAGAAGATTGGAGCGTTGGACAAATGTAACTTGTTTGTCTTGCTAGGCTGCTATTGAAGAATAGAAGGATTTTGGTTCTAGATGAAGCAACAACATCCATTGACACTGCAACACAATTTAATTCAAAAGACTATTAGAAATGAAACTAGTGAATGATTTGGTTAATGACGAATTAACTACATATTTGTTACTTATTGCAGTGTCTCTTGTATTCATAAATGTTCTTAAAATGGGAATGCTCCCGTTGAGAGAAAACATATACCACAATTATTCTAAATCTATCAATGAAAAATTTAATGTACATATTAGAACTTATGGTCAATTCGTAATATACTAGATGTTCATTTTATTTGATATACAAATACTTATTTTCATTTTTAAGTAGATGTTTAGTTGATTGAATTGAATTTTAAGTAAATACAATTATAATATTTTGAATATTCAATTCAGTAGGTATGCATATGGTTATTTTTATTCTTAAGTGGATGTTTATTTGATTGGATTAGATTTAAGTGAATACAATTAAAATACGCCAGATGTTCAATTTACTAGATGTTCAATACAGAAATTTTTTTTCTAATACAAAATGCATGTTGAGCTAATTCACCAGTTGGAGTATTAAGGTTTTGTTCATGAGTTTTGATGAGAACTAACATGTGATTGCTCATTTATTTTCTGAACTTGTCTGAATGTATTGGTAGAATATCTTTCAATTATGACATACTTACCAGGCGGCAAAAATAACCATGTATTTTGTCTATAAAAGTAAACATCCGAATCCATATTAAAGTGAGCAGCCAGTTTATTGTGTCTTTGCACAGGAATTTTTTTCATTTATGGGACCAATGAATAAATACAAAAAACAGAAGTAACAGACATATTGTCATAAAAAATACTTTTCATTTACAATAGTAATGAAACTAATAAACACTTTTTACTTTTGCCAATACAACATTTTAATTAATTCATGGATATAAACATTGTGAGCTATTGTTCATCTTGAATTTCCAAAAACTTGTGCTTCTGATTATGAGCTGAAGAGTTGCGTTATACATCCTCTTTGCATTTAAATGTTTCCAATCTTCCTTAAATACCCAACTGTATCGACAACTGTTCACTTCTACTACTTCTTCTGAATAATGAGTCAATGCAACTAATTTAATACCATTAAGATCAGATGCTCCTTCTTTTAAAACACAAACAAAATTATTAATGAAAACTTTCCTGGATAAAAACATTAATAACTTATGAGCTAATTATTGGATGAAAACTTACCTAAAATGAAGTTGGCCTTTTCATCAAATCAAACAAAAGAGCAATAGTATAACCCAAATATACATCCACTTTTCATATGAACGAACCATTCACATACATAGTAAAATAAACATTCTCTTTAGGTAATTAGAGATAACTAACGAAATGACCAAAATACCTGCCGCGCACTATGTTTAAATAATTTAACTCAAATCCAACTTCAATTCAAGAAAAATTAAATTAAATCTAATCCAAACCACATAACAAAAGAAACCTGCAGAATATGTGCACGTAGAATCCAGCAAATCAAGCAAAAGACCAATGATATAACCCAAATAAACGTTCAATTTTCTTATGAAAGCACCATCTGCATACATCGTAAATGAACATCCACTTTAGTTGATAATAAACAATTAACAAATTGACCAAAATACCACTCAGACACCATGATTAAATGGCTTAACAAAAATCCAACTTCAATTCAAGCAAAATTAAACTAAATCAAATCCACATCACATAACAAAATAAGCATGCGTAGTATTTGAACGCCAAAGCCAGCAATTCAATTCAAATCAACAAATGCCATGCAGAGCTGTCCCTTTTCAAATATCCATTTATTAAAGGAACCAACCATCCCTATACTTAGTGAACTAAACATCCGTGTTCTTCCAAGCAAGTAATGTAATATTGCATCTGCCATATAATGTATTGTAAAAGAAGAACAAAGATTCATGGTTCAACAAATCAAAATATCATCATAATCGGCATGCGTGCATACTCCCTGAGTTCTAGATTCACAAGCAATATCACTTTAACAAATACCGAACTGGGTTGTATTTTTCCTTTTATTTTTAAAAACACTCCCAATTTTTCACAATCCAATTTGGATGTACAAAAGCAGATCAATCAAGTAATGCATCAAAATTTTGAAACTTGCATAACTCACCACACTCACTTTGGATTTCTTTATTCCATTCTTTTTTAGGAGATTCTAATATTCCATTGATCTTATGGTTCACCTTTTCTGAATCAAATAACATGGATTCACGGCTGCGCTTCTTCATGGCTACAATTTAACATAGAGGAAAAAGATAAAAGATAATAAAAGAAACAAAGGGACACATTTTTCCTTCTCCTACAAGAACCAACACATGAGAAGACACAGCTTTACGATAATTCATAAAAACAAAACTACACAAACTTATTGTTTTTCAGAAAGTACATAACACACTAGAGAGACTGCAAAATAGACAGAGTAAATAAAAAATGGGACCGAGTCTAAAGTCCACCAATTAACATTTATAAATATAATAAAAAGAAAGTTGAATTTGTGATAATAAGGTAGCAACCCAAAATCCAGTTGGAGATATAAACAATCATGAAAACTTTTAAGAGAAAAATGAGAAAAAAAATCACAGAAACTCACCTGAACGTAGTTTCCTTGGGACCGAGGCATGTTGAACACCATTCATAAACTGCCAAATAAATCATTTCACCAAAGCCATGGCCATTAGTTTAAGAACTAAATAAATTTAAAAGGGTATCATAATTCATAATAATAACATATAGTAACTTACATTTTTAGGAACCTTAAGTCTCTTGCTAGTGGCAATAATGGTGGTGGTAGAAGAAAGGTCGTCATGTGTTAGTGTTTTGTGTTTGTTCTTCTTTTTCTGAAACGTGGCAACCCATTTGGCAGTTGGATGATTCCAACAGCACTCAATCTTCTCACTTTTCCTTTCTTCGATTTCTCAAAGAATTTTAGGTCCCCACCACCACCAATAGCAGCTTTCAAAACTCTCACTCACAAAATCATAGAAGAAGAAAAAAAAGAAAGAAAAGAAGAGATATTTATTGAACGAAAAATATGAAGATAACAAGAGAATGAAAAAGGGAGAAAGTGAGAGAAGCCTTATCTGCAAATTAAAGGTCATAGATATATGAAGAGAGAAAAAAAGGAACAAAGAAACAAACACAGAAAAAGACAATTTTTTAAAAATGGGTTTTGTTTCTTTTTGAAGAATAAATTAAGAAAAGGATGACTTTTGGAAGCAAAATTGTAATACACTCACCGAAGAGGTTGTGTCCTTTAGATTGCTTATGAATCATGTGTGGTCTCTTGTTGTTGTAGGTCGACGCTGGACGAGGATGGGTGCTGTAGCAGCTACTGGTCCGAGGCATTAGTTGACGAGAAATACGGTTGACGGAGAGAGATACTGCGGTGGTTGAAATGAGCCGAGGACGATGGTTTCCAACGCAGTAGAGAGAGACGACCTTGCAAGATGGCCGCGCGGCGGAATGACCTGCCTTCCGCATTGATGGCTACCGGCGACTAAGAGAGAGACGCGCGATGGGGATGAATGGGGCCCTCCACTACTTTTTCTGCCAGAGGGGGAGAGACGAACGCGCGGGGTAGGGTATAGGGGAGTCGACGATGGTTGACGGTGGCAGAGCTTCTACCGCTGGTGAGAGGGATGATTGCTGAGGGTGACGGTGGCGGTTTTAGGGGAAAAAGGGTTCTTGGGTGAACGGTGCCAATAAATTAGGGTTAGATAACAACAAATGGGGAGAGGGAAATAATTTTTCGGTGGGTTTAGGTAATTGACGGGAATCTTTATTTCTTTTAAATTTTAAATTTAGAACTATTCAAAATTAATTAATTGTCTATAATTTAATTTAATTTCAATTTAACCCCATTGTACACATTATACAATATATATTGGCTCCTCATACTTTCTCATTTTTTATTTGGCAAATTCAAAATTTCAGTCCAATTAACCTTTTTTAACTGTTTCGGCATATTGGTTCGACAAATTCAATTTGTTTTAATGTCTCTACATAAAATACACTATTACAATGCTCTTCCTTTCTTGTTACCAAAGTCTTGAAAATGGAGTTAGATTGAACTAATAAAATTAAAAATTTAAAAGTTTAAAAGTTCAACTGAGATCTAATCGGTATTAAATTAAATATAATAAAATAATATATTTATGTATAAAAATATAATTTTTAAAAAACAAATTTTTGTATATTATTATTTTAAACTGATTAACGGATAAAAAATCAGACTAATTAGATCAGTTAACTAATTTTTTAACTAAATTTTTAGATTTTTTAACTAAAAACAACGGTTCATTACAAGAAATGCACTAAGTACCGTCTGATTTAGCATCGTAGATTAGTGTTGATTTTACCGGCGAATTTGTTGTAGGATTCGTCATGCCAAATAATTACCAGCGGATAGCTTCTTCCAACGGTAAAGTCGCTGATAACCTTTGGTGGGGAAACAAGACAAATAGGTGTCAAATTTAGCGTTGGAGTTACCTTTGGTGGGATAACCTTTTAATAGAACGATGTGTTTTGGTGATTCGCACCGCATTACTATCGGAGATATCCACCGGTAAATCCGACGGTAACTGTGCTCTAAATTCGAACCGTGAACCTTCTCTCCCTTTATTTTGAATTTGCTTTCTCTCTTTAACCTCTCACCTTCCTCTCTTTCTCTCTCTAACCACTCACCCTTCCACTCTCTCTAACCTCATCTCTCCTCTCCGTCGACCTCCTCTGCCAGACTGCCACCACTGCTACAAATGCCCTTGCCACTTTCGCTTCTGCCGCCACTGCACACCTCCACCCTTCTTCTCCGTTATCTGTTGTTCTGCATTCAAAGTTTTCTATTTGAATTCTGTTTCTTTCAAATTTTGTTACTTTAAGTTAATTAATTAGTTAGTAGAGTTAAGTTAGTTTAATTTTCTATTTTAGTGGATTTAGGTGGTTAGGATAAGTTAGAATAGGTTAGATTAGGCTCTGAGATTACTGGAAAATGTTGAATTATTGAGCTATTTGCTAATTTTTGCTGCTAAAATTGTTTGAAAAATACTTGACTGTATTGATGAGTCGCTGTTTTACTGCTAATTTTGATGAATTTTGATACTAATATTGTTTGGATAATTTTGATTGCATTCATTCACCGCGTTAAGGTCGTTTTTGCTGAAAATTTGTTGCTAGACTTGTCTGCATTATGCTTTGTTGTTGCTTGTTGTGACTAGCCTTAACTTGATTAATCCTTGCTTTGATTTGTGCTTGTCAATTGCTAATTGAGTGGACTGGTAAGAATTTTGTCATTGTTTAATGTTTTAGTAGTTACTTGATTTAGTTTTTTAATTTGTTCATTTATTTTATTGGTTGATATATTAATTTATAGTTTAAGTTGTAGGATCGTGAGGCGACACTAATGGAGACCTTTAAGTATATTGTATACCCATACTTTGAAGGCCAACAAGGAGAGATTTGCTGACGAGCAATCTGCGGCCCATTATGTGAGTTTAAATTAATCCTAAGATTCAAATTTATTTGGTTTAAAGTCAATTATTTAATTAACTATTATTCGAATCACAACTAACATGTGTGATACAGGAGGATTACACGCAGAGGATGGAGGCTGCGACCCAGCAATCTCAGCCGCCTAGTACAGACGACAAAGCTGGCTCCGAGACTTCAGTGGTAGATCCTAATAGGGTTTGGCACGAGTCTACCTCTGAACCCCACAAGAATCGCTGCTTCGGGTTCGGGTCGTTCTTCGCCAGTGGTCTCCGCTTCTCTGTGTTGGCGGCATCCTCTGCCTCTGCCACCAGCCCTTCTGATTCCCAGGAAATTATCGACTTGAGGGAGGCTGTTTAGAAGCTAACACAGGAGCATCACCAGCAAAGGAAGCAGTCTGAGCAGAGGTACAACAACCTTCTTTCCATCAGCTCAGACTTGACGGAGAAGTTGAAACAGCTCGATCGGTTGCAACAGAAAATAGAAGAGTACCCCAGTAGATGTGCACTGGAAGCAACGGCATTACTGGTTCCAGCGGCAACACTGCTGGTGGGGCACCGACGGCAGCACCTATTCCGCCGCCTCAACAGGGGGACAATGATGACGATGGTTATCGGGATCTGTAAGGGTAAGAGTTTTATGCATTTTTGTTTGTCTACTTTGTTGTATTCTACTCTATGATATTTTATTGTATTCAGACTATTTATTTTTAATAAAATAATTTGTTAAATTTTGCTAATTTTATATTTCTAGTAGCAATTTTGTTATCAAGAGGGGTGGCAAGCGGGGAAGCCCGCCCCGCCCCGCCAGAAGCCCGCCCTTTGGCGGGCTGGCCGCCTCGCCCCGCCTAATGAGGCGGTCCCAGAATCCTAACCCGCCCCGCATAATGGCGGGCTGGCGGGCCGGCGGGCTAAGCCCGCCAAATATCCTCTTTTTTTACTTTTAACTATTAAATAATATATATAAAGGCATAAAAAAAATTCTCCTATTTTTTACTTTTAACTATTATAATTTCTAAAAGTATAAACAAATTATAATTTTTATATTCACAAACATTAAAGTCTTTGTAATTATAAATATCTAATAAATATAATTATAAACCAGGTTTTCATCCAAAACATAATTATAAATATTGTTCCCAAAACAAAATAAACATAATCCAAAACATAATTATAAATATTGTCTCTAAAACAAAATAAATATAATTCAAAACACTCAATTTTCATCTTCATTCTCATGGTTCTGAAAACTGAACTGGACCAGCCGGTTCAACCAGAATAACCGGGAACCGGTCACCTAGCCGGTCCGGATAACCTCAAAAAACGTTTGGCAAAAAACTGACGAAAAACCGGTCGAACCGACGGTTAACTGGTGAACTGGGAGAATCGTCCGATTTTTTAGCGGTTTTTGGTTTGAAAGCTGAGAAGCCTAAACGGCGTCGTTTTGGCTTAAAAAAAAAAGAGAAAACGCGTAAAGGTTAAAGGAAGCCCTAAGCCCCTAATCAGTTTCCACTTTCCAGAAACCATTCACCCAAGCTCCAGAAATCACCCAAGCAGTTCAGCACCGAGCCACCCACAGCTATCAGTGAAGCCCACTGCCGTCGCCATTGCCACAGCATCCCGCAGCCAGCCATCCACAGCAGCGACGACGTTGACCACCACAACCACCACCGCGTCCTGCTTCTCGCCGAGCCCGCCTCCTCTGTCGCCGTCGCCGAGCTCGCCTACTCGTTGGGGCATCGCCGACACCGCGTCCTCTCTCGTCGCCGTTACTCGCCGCCGGTAATACTCTGTTCTTGATTTATTTTCTGCCTTCTGATTATGATTTATGAGCTCGCCTCATTCTGAGGTTCTGTGCTTGATTTTGAATTTTTGATTGCTGCCTTCTGATTTTGATATCTGTTCATGATTTTGTTTACTGGCTTCATTATTTGTTTGTTTGTTGGCTTCATGATTCTGAGGTTATCCGTTCATGAATTTCGATTTTCTTTGCTTGATTTTGATTTTCTCTGCTTGATTTTGATATCTGTTCATGATTTTATTTACTGGCTTCATTATTTGTTTGTTTGCTGGCTTTATGATTCTGATGTTATTTGTTCATGAATTTGTTTGCTGAAGATTCTAATAGGTGAGTCCTCTCCTCTTTGCTGTGTTCTTGCTGTGTTGTGTATTGAAAAGTTGTTCTTCCTGTGTTATGGTATGGAATGGTGTGCTGTTGCAATTCTTGCAATCCTCTTTGTTGTGTTCTTATTATGGTGTTAATAATTGTTCTTTTTGCTGTGTTATTGATTAATTGTTAATAATTTATATTACACAATAATCTGTATTTTTTGTTAATAATCTTGCTGTGTTGTTCTTGGTATTGTATTTAAACTGTTGCTATGTTGTTTTTGGTATTGTATTTAAACTGCTGCTGGTGTTGTGGTTTTAACAATTTAGACATAAGTGTCATGTTATTTACATGGTTTTGATTTTTATGCTTGTGTTTGTGCATTTTTAGTCTTGTTTCAAAGACGTATGTATGGAAGAATACTATATGTATATGCTGCATATTTATGCTTAAGTGCTGACTCTACATAGCTCTCTTCTTGAAGTTTTGCTCTTTATTAGGTGAAATTTTAATTTTATTAAGTTAGAAATTATTAAATTTATATATTTAAAATTATTTTTAGATTTTTTTATAATTTTATTTAATATTTAATTAAACCGGTTGAACCCCAGTTGAATTCCGGTCGAACCAGTGAACCATTGAACCAGTGGTCTCACCGGTTCATTGACCGGTCCGATTATCGCAACCTTGTTCATTCTCTTGTAAGTTGGGTTGGGGGAAGTTGTGTTTTGGCAAAAAAATTGTAAAAATACCCCTAGCTTAAAAATTACTAAGTCCAGCAGAAAAGTCCGTCCTGCTCCGCCAAATCCCGCCGTTTAAGTGGTGCGGGTTAGGCAGGCTTTTACTATTTAGCGGTTCCAATTTTCCAACCCAACCCGTCTTTTTTGGCGGGTTACGCAGGCCAGCCTAGCAGGTTTAGATCCGTTTGCCACCCCTTAATTTAACTACTAATTATGACTTAACTATTTTAAAAAATAAAAAAAATAAAAATACTACTGTAGAATTTATCAACAGATAAATTTGATAATAATCATCAACTCAATCTCAAAAAATCTATTGACAATACTGACGAAAAATTCACTAATAATTAATATCGAACAAAACAAATCTATCAATAAACAATTTTTACTAAACCGTCAATTCCAGGACAATAATAATTTCAGTGTTTTTTTTTTTGGTAATGATTATTACCGGTGTAAGTGATGACTCATTGTTTAGCAAGCAACCCTCAATTTGATATTTTCTCGAAAGTTCCAAATGTGTGAATTGAACGGGTCAAGCTGTAGTCTTGTAGACACACCAAGTGAGTGAAACTTGTAAAGATGACAATTTGTTAAAAAATTATTTATTTTAAATAATTAAAGTTGATCAATAATGTTTAAATAACGATATTTTTAACACATCTAGGAACGCTTTTTTAATGGAATTTACTTGATTATACATAGTATTGAAAATAAATAGTATGACCACAATTCAATTAATTATATGTCAAATAATATATTAAAATATTAATATAATAAGGTCTTTGATTAAATTTAAGGATTTATTATTGTGATAGTGATAATAATATTAAGAGATAAATCTTTTATAATTTAATTTAAATTGTTCTTGGTCATAAGATTATTAAAAGGATATTAATAATTCAAAAAGATCAATATATATAATGGTCTTCATTGGATGAAGATTAATAGATCTCATTTATTAAATTATATATATAGATGGTGCATATAGAGATATGACCATTGAACTGACTCAATTTGAGAATTCCTAATGGTTCTAATTACCGCATATTTGTCAATAGGATATTCTCAAGATGAATATAGTAATAGAGTTTCCTTTGACTTGTGACTATCATATTAATTAACAATGTATTTATTATACTTTGATTTCGGACACCTAATACCATAGGGTGCTAGTTGAATGGATATTGGATATAATTTAAATATTTGTAGAATTAATGATTAGTCAATAAGGAATCCGTCAACTCTCGGTAAAGAGTTTGAGCTCTATGATTAAAATGACTGAGATGAATAAAACCTTGGTCAAGGGGATTGAATGAATGAAAAAATGAGTTTCTTAAGTCATTCATAGTTCATTATAATAATGGTAACAAATTAGAGTTTGACAATTAAATCATAATTTAAGGGTTAACCAAGAGCTGGAAAGATAGAAGGAATTATACTTTGTTCTTCTGAGGTTTTTAGTAAAAATATATTACTTTATACTATCGGGTCATTGAGGAGTGTTGTTAGACGCCAACCTTGATTAGTAAATTTAGTATGACTAATTTACTACCTGCTTAGTATTGAACCTATGGGGTCACACACTAACGAGTGTTCTAATCTTTGCTGTAAAATTATTTAATTATTATTTTGATTTGATCAAATAAATAATTGGGGATTCAATTCCAATTTTTTTGGTAATATGAAATGCAAAATACTGGAAAAAGTGGTCCAGCTTGGTAGTTTCCACCGCCTGTCCAGGGTTGAGCCTTGGGATTTGACGGCGAACTTAAAAAGCCACCTACAGACGCTTTACAGGAAAAGAACCGATTGTATGGGAAATCCTTCAAGAAATTATGCAGGGGCATCCCGTCGGGATCACTTCTTATGGACTCGTTGAAAATGTTTCCAATCAACAACGGGTAAATCTATAGGGGATATGGGTGTCCGATCCTTATGGCCTAACCGGGAAAAATAGGATTCGACTGTTAACTGCTCCTATCGGAAATAGGATTGACTTTATATTAATTCAAAATGGAATATTATTATATTCTTTGAAGAATAATTAGTTATTCTATTTCTAAATTGGATGAGATCCTAACTGATTCTGTTTTAAATTGAGTTATGATATGATTCATAAATTTGAAGGATTCAGATTTAGAATTTTAAGATATGATTTAAATTTGAATTGAGATTCAAATTTAAAATTAATAACAAATCTCATACTATATATGTATGCCAAGAGTAGAGGAACAACGAGAATAAGAGAGAGAATAACAAGAGTTTTATTCCTTTACCTCTACACACATAAATGTATGTGAGCCTAATTCTTAGAGAAGAATTTTATGGCATGCAAAGAGTTGCAAGTGATTTCTCAATTTAGATCAGATATCCGTTGGTCAAAGAGTTGACAGTAAAGGTTAGTCTCGATGTGGATACGCATAGCGCCTTCGTACCATCAAAGGAGAAAGTGATTTTTACTAGCGTACATAGGTATTTAGATCTGATCTATATATTGTATATTATTGGAATAAAATTTAAGTACAAAATAGATCTTTAAGATTACCTTATTTTCTTCTACTGCGTGTTATGAACACATGATAATCCTTCACATGGGTCTTTTTATCATTTTATTTTGTCTTGTGTTTGAATTATTTTTTTGAATAAATAAAAATTAAATTTTAAATCTTTTAATTATTAGAATATTATACTATCTGTATGAACTTTTTTGTTTAGAAAACTTAAACGAATAAAAAATATATAAATAATTGTATCTTTAACCATAAAAACAAAGTATATATATAAATCGAATCAACTAGATTCGATTTATATATATTTAGTGTACTAGTAGTACACTATAATGACTAATTCGAATTTAATGAATTTGATTTATATAAATATATGAAGTACTACTCATTCGAATATGTTTAATTCGATTTAGTACTAAAAAACCTAATTCGAATTCAATAAATTTAGTTTATATATAGATATATAAATAAAGACATACATATAACATTATTTGTTTTAGGACATTCGTATAATATTAGTATGTGTTTAATTTATGCATGTGTTTTATCCTAAATTTAATAAGCTAATCTCTAAAAAATCTATTAGCTTATCAAAAGAATATATTAATCTAAAATAACAAAACCTTAATTGGCAGTTGCTCTTTTTTCTTTATTTTCAACTAATTAAATATTGTTTTTTATAAAAATAAATTATTTAACTATTTTGTTATCCCTTACTCAATACCAGAGTCAACTTATAATATTTATAGAAGAAAAGTTCTTTTAGGAAACTAAGTTTTATATAACTTCTAATTCTTTTATCCGTGAATTCACTATTGTGGCAAACACAAATATATATATAAGACGGGATAAATAATGGATTTTTTTTTAATTTAAGTTATTAAAATATAATATTTTTCAAATTGTGTAAAGTATAAAAAATTTATCTTTTAACACAATCTGTCATATCCTAGACATTGAGATTATTATTGTCCAATTTAGAAGTTAACTCATATACAAATTCAATTCTGAGTAAATTCGACTAGATTCGGCTGAATTCTATCAAATTCGGTCAAATTTGCAAGTCTAAAGACGAGTTTATGAGTTTGTTTTGGGATCTATTTTGACAAAAAAATGATGTCGTTTTTCCCCAATAAAAAGAAAAATCATCTTTTCTCTTAGGTTTTACACAGAATAACATTATTCTCTCCCACTCCCAATGTCATTCTCACTCTTAACTCTTAAGTTTGGAGTCTCAACTTTCATTATTCTCCCGTTGTAGTCTGTCTCATCTACGTCTAATCGTCTCTGGGTTTGATTATTTTTCTTCTGTTATGCTGCTTTGATTCGCGCCTCTACCGTCTGCTACACTATTGTCGTTCGCCTGCTTTTGTTACCTTTGCGTTGTTTCACTGGTGTTCGTCGCTTCTCACTCTTTAGGTCTTTGCTATGCTCTACTTTGTGACTCCATCTTTGCACCACACGAGCATGACTGCGCTACGTCTCTGCTCGGTTTCATGTTTGTTCTCTGTGGGCTGCAAGCTGCCATGATTTCGTTCTCCTCAGGTATTTTTTAAATTTTACTGCCTTGATTATGGTTCAACTTCAATGTTTATGGTTGTTATTTAGAAATACCATAACAAATTAACAATTAATAACAATATATAGTTGATAACTAATTAAATTAGAGATAAAATGTTTATTAATGACAACCTTGGTAATTTGATTATTTGATATTTTTTATTTAGGGATAAAATATCTGAGAATGTTGCTTGAAAAAATGATGTTTCTGATAAATATAGTTAAGATGTTTGATGCTATAGAAGATGAAAATATTCGAGGATTTCAGTCTTAGTTTATTAAAACCTTTAATTGTGTGTGTTCTATGTTGTACTAATTGCATAAGCATAACTGTAAAGGATTTGAATCCATTGTAAAGTACTTGTTATAATGTATTAAACTATTTTAGTTTAGAGTAAAGTATCATTTTTTTTCCTAACGTTTGGGATAAGTCGTAAAGTTGTTCCTAAAATTTAAATTATTTTATTTAAGTCCCTAACGTTTCAAAATCGTCTCAATGTTGTCATGCTATTAGTGATCTGTTAAAAGAATTGACGGTGGAACAAAATTGAGACGATTTTGAAATGTTAGGGACAAAAACGATACATTACGAATTCAAAATTTTTACTTATATTTGTAGAATGGCTAGTATATAAACTTTTGGGAAAGAAAAAAAAAGAGCATGGTATATATATAATAAAGTATAAATTATATCTTTTATTCTGTAATATACCGAATTTCTTTAATGTTTAATTTAATTAATTTTATTTTTAATTTTTTTCTCTAATATTTTAATTTTTTTACGATAGATAATTATTTAATTTATTTTTTAATTTTGCTCTTAATAAAAAATAAATTAACTTAGAATGAAAGTAATGTGATTAAGATTAAAATTAAAAAATAAATTTATTTAGAATGAAAGTAATGTGATTAAAAATAATTTACTAGTCATTCTACAAATATTTCATGATAAGTAAAAATCTTTAAGAGTAAAATTAAAAAAATTATTTAGAATAAAAGTAATGTGATTAGGAGTAATTTACTTAAATTATATGTGATTAAAAAATAATTTAATAACTATGTACCGTAAAAAATGATATTATTGAAGACTAAAATTAAAACTTATTTCAAAGTTAAAAATAAATTTATTTAAATAAAACATTAAAAAATTTCTGTACATTAGAGGTAAAAAAGGTATAATTTATACTTTATTATATATGTATCACACTCATTTTTTCCTTTTTCGGAAGTTTATCTACTAGTCATTCTACAAATATTTTATGATGAGTAAAAATCTTAAATTTGTAATGCAATTCATTCCGTTAAAATTTACGTTCATTTTACTTGATTTGGTAACTTTCTAAGAATAATGTGTCATTTTTGTCCCCAATATTTTTGTCCTATTTAAGTCCCTAACACTTTAAAATCGTTTCAATTTTGTCCCACCGTCAATTTTGTTAACAGATCACTAATGGTAGGACAACATTGAGACAATTTTGAAATGTTAGGGGACTTAAATAGAATGATTTAAACATTAGGGACAACTTTAATACTTTCTCCAAATGTTAGGGACAAAAATGATACTTTACTCTTTAGTTTATATAAAGTTCATAACAAGTAAACTCATATGAGTCTACGAGTTACTCACGAGTTGAGTCTAGGTTAGCTCCATGAGTTTACTTAGACTCGCGAGTTTGACAATCTTGATTGAGATCCGAAGAACTAAAAAAGCACAACCCAAATATTCAATCACTGGGATAAGTAACAATAAGGAAATTACAGATTCCGGGTGCATACGGGATATGTAATAATACGAAAATCAGGGTCTATACATCCGAGATATGGCTATATTAGTTTTCGGTCTCAGTATCTAAGATAGATATGATTGCACCTATATATATGATGTATTCGAGATCAACGCTCATTTGAATTTTTTTTTTACAAATTTAGAAAGTTTGGGATTAAATTTTCTCAAAGTTCTTTGAAGTATTAGAACAGACCGATAATATGTGCGCTCAAGAGGATATTAACAGGCTAAATACGACGTGATACATAGTCAGGATATTGAATTTCGAAGTTGGTTTATCTCTCTCTTATTTCAGGTAAATAATAAGTTGACATGTTATGATATTTTGATTTAATTAGTTAGAAGATATAATTAGTTAGAAGATATATATATATTAGATTAACTTGATTTAAACAGTTAGTTGACATGTTAGGATAATTCGATTTAGTAGTTAGAGGACATGTTAGAATATTGACTTCTTATATTATTTTGATTTAATTAATTAGTGGATATGTTAGGGTGGTTCGATTTAATTAGTTAGAAGAGAGAATATTAGAAGATGATTAGTTAGTTTTTTAAATTTATATAAAATTCTCTTTTTATCGAATACTTAATTATATTAAGATATTACTAATTAATGTTGTTATATGATTATATTCATAAAATAAATTATTTTTTAATTAAATTATTTAACGATTATATTCATATGATTAATTAATGTTGTTATATGACTCACCAAGGTGGTCGTTTATCAATATCTTAGATTCCTACATACACTTCACCGATAGGATCCTATGGACTTGGGCCATCTATAGCTCTTGTTACGCAGTAGCAGACTCCACCACCATGGGACTATACACAGACTTTTTTCACATGAGACTATTGCGACTTCACTAATATATCCGCTAGTCTCGCCTCCACTAGTATATCACCATATTATCCACCACCCCAATATTAGACTCCTCCGACATAGCACCAGGTTGTCATTCATCCTCGGACCAACAGACTTTATTGACAGACACGTGCACCTAGTTGCGGGACGGGTAACTGCTTGTATCACCATTCTGATAAGTATTAGTATTTTACTATTTTATTGTTATTATAGTAGTTTACTATTTTATTGTTATTGTATTATTTTTCAGACTTTCTTGTTATTGTAGTAGTTTTTAAATTTTATTATTATTGTATTTATCATCATCTATATTTATTAGAGCAACTACTCCAATGATTAAAAATAATAAAATATTAATACTAAACACGAAAATGGCCACAATATATTTGATTGAAAGAGATGCAATACAAAGACAATGACAATAACAAGTACAGATGCATTTTTAGAATAAAATATTTGATACAAAATGATAACTAAATTCATTTAATAATAGTTCGAAAACATTTAACAAGTTTGAGGTTGGAGCGTTGGGACATCTGCACCTGGTATGACCTTCTTGCCGACAAAGACAGCATCTCTTCTCCGAGCACTCCATAGCATCCATCTCATTCCGCAGTCGTTTCGAAATTGGTCCTTCCTTTTCGTTTTGCAGCATGGAGGGGTTGGGCTTAAGCCTTGCACCATACCATGAGCTCCACATCTTTTCGGGTATTGGCGAAAACACCATCTGATAAACTTTGAAAATTGAACCCATTTAGTAAGCGGGATCCACAAAGGTTCCCCACTCAATGCTCGCTGCAACACATGTTGCAAGTGCATGACGACATAGATAATACAAATATTGGAATAGTTGCTAGTGGCACGTACCCAAATTTGGCCGAACACAATAGGAAGTCTGGCTCCACCCTTCCAGTAGCTCCACTTCCTCCACACTGAATACCAATGTTAGACTATCATAGTGGGTGCGTAACTCTCATCTTTGACAGGGTCTTTCTGTTTTTCTCTATGGCTGCTAACAGTAGTTGTTGTGAGAATAGCCTAACCACCTTGCGATTGGGCGTGCGCTTTAGAACCTTTGCGCATAAATAATTGTTGCAACCTCTCATAAGTTTTCCTCACAATAGGCACCAGGGACAGTTCCTTGTTCTCCTTAAAACAACATTGATATACTCAGAGAGATTCATCGTCATGTGACCATACTTGTGACCTCCATCACAATGTTGGTGGCCTGGAGCCATAGTTTCTTTCTAAATTTTAGTGCCTACTCTAACATATTGATAACCCCCTCAAGGGATCTAAGTGCCACTCACATCCCTCCTTCTTTGGATTATACATTGCATTGATAAGATACCTTTTGTCCTCTGCCAATTTAAACATGGTATTAAAGTTGGAAGCCATATGATGTATGCAATAAGCATGGTGAGCTGTTAGCGAATGCCAACCACTATTGGGTGCATTAAGGGAAGCGTGTATGGCTTGAAATCTATCAGATATCATGAAGCACAACATACTATTCCGTCACATGTTGCGGCATTAGCCTAGCATGTACGTCGATCATTACGCTTACATGCTGATCAGCTTCGATCCAAAATGTCATGTTAAGAAATCCTCCACTCGGCAACATTGATAAGAATCTATATGCAACTCTCTCAACCTCCTTAGAACCTATTGCTCCTATGTTGCTCAAGATGAAATTTTTTAGTGCATCTACAGAATCAAAATGAAAAATACACAACATCGCAGGTGAATTCTACTAACCGTTTTTTATAATCTCATTGGGATGAATTACCACAAAAAAATTGATTATTAGCCATATCTATGAAGACGAAGGAGAAGGAGAATAGATAGTGGTGGGATGGATGTAGTGGGATTAGCTTTTTAGCATTCAACCTACTTTTATAGGATTTTTTTATGTTGTTATCTAGTATGCAGAAAACCCTAAATAACTGTATACATATCTCGGGTATATTGGGATGAAATAGAATTTGGCCTTATCTTAGATACTCAACACTCTAGATATGTACAACTATCCAGTTGTACCAAATTCCAGGTGCAACTGCATTACTGTTTTTTATTTGCGACTTATCTTGGATATACAATATTTAAATTATGTTTTTATTAGTTTTTTAGACTATGTATCCAATATGTGTAACGTGTACATAAAATCAAAATTTATCTACACATTACACATTTTAAAAAAATATAATATTTAAATATTTTAAATAAAAAAATTTAATAAATTATAGGATTCAATCAAGTTAATTAAAATGAAGGAGTACTTAAAATCTTATATGCAATAAGAAGTATCTTTATAATTTAATGGTAAATTTTATTATATTGTTATATGATCAATTATGTTGTATAAAATAAAGTGTTGACAGCAAAAGATAAACATGAATATAAGTTCAATGAGATTGAAATAAGAATACTGCAATGGATAAACTCTGTCATATGCGTATAGACGACATATATAATAAGAAATGAGAATATGAGAAAAAAAACTGAAATACTACTTGTTAAAATGATGATAAAATCTCATCTTAAATAGTTTGAACATAAGACTAATAGAATATCCCGTGAAAAGAATATAAAAATAAAAGATATATAAATCTACAAATAGAAGTATAGAAAAATAAATCTGCATAAATACTACATGAAATTGTAAAACAAGATTTTTAAATGAATTAAGATTAGGGATAAGTATTATTTTAGTCTCTAAAATTTGGGGTTAAAATCAAAATCATTCCTAATCTCTTTTTTTTGTTGTTTGAATGACTCTTAACATTTTATTACTATTAAAATCATTCTTTTGAAAAAAAATAAATTTTAAAAGATAAAATATCCCTTGCACGAGCACACCTTGTATTTCCTACCACCACCACCCTCTTATCACACCAACTATCAGCTATTTCTTCTCATAATTACCCGTTTTATTCATAATCAATAATAGAACATTTAGATTAAAAAATCCATCATAAAAAACAACACAACATTCAAATTCAAGAATTCAATCTTTCAAACTCAACAACAATATCATAGTAATTTATATATTTTAAAAATAAGACAGAAAAAAAATTAGGAAGTGACAATGAGGAATCTATCACTATTGCTACCACCGTCGAAAGAAAAGAGAGAAAGAACGCAGAGAGAGAGAGAGAGAAAGAGAGAAATCGTCAAAATTGCCACAACCGTCGAAAACTGTCGCCGCCGCTTGTCTTCGAAACTGTCACCGAAAAAAGGAAGAAAAGGGAGATTTGAAACCGCTACTCTTCGACAGCGACGATGACACTCAATCTCACCGCACTTCGACGAAGAGAATTTCAAGGACTAAGAAAACCACCACTTTGACCGTCGTAGCTGTCATTGCTCATCTGTGCCGCTGCTGAAAGGTCGAGATCCCGACGGAGAGGTCCAACTCCATGCACAATCCACCTCCATTATTGTGGCTTCCTTGGTTTCGCATCGCTTTTGCTCCTCCCTGGTTCTACTTGAACTCGTCACTTCTCATTCTTCTCAGTGGTGCCGTTTTGATACACTGCCACTTCTGCCTCTCATTCTCCTTCTCTTTTTTAGTTCAAAGAGAGAGATTTGGTCAATGATAAAAACGACCTTTACCCCTTCTCTCTTCTTCTTTTACCCTCTTTGTTTTTCTCTTTTTTTTTTTTGTCGTCTGAGTGTGTGTGACTGTTAGTGATGGAGATATTTCCACCTCTTTATTTAATTTTTCTCTCTCTCTTTTTTTTTGTCTGAATGTGTGTGACTGTTAGTGATGAAGATGAAGATAAAATTAATGAGATAAGAATAAAATGATCAAAAAAATAATTTTAATATCAAATGAAATATTGAGGACGATTTCGAATTAAAAATAAAATTATGAATGATTTTGAATTCGATCACAAATCATAAAAATTAAAATAAAATTTATTCTGTAATTTACACTGTAAACATTCTATTATATAGAATGTAACGATATTATTTAGCTTTTGTAATTGATCTAACTTTTAGTTGGATAAAATTTGTGTTGTTTTATTTTTATTAAATTTCATCAGTTAACTCATATAAATTATGTGATGCTGTCTTTATTCGATCGTTAGACTCGTATTAGGTCCTATGTAACCAAAAAAAAAAAAATTATCCATTATTTTTTTTATTGCAAATAGATTTAATAACGCGTATGTAGTCTAATCAAATTAATTATTATATGCATATAACAGGATACTATTCGACAACATTTGACATTTTGGTTTTTTTAAAAGAAATAGAAACCAACATTTGACACTGATTTCCCAACTCAGCATTAGTAATTAATGGGAAGACATAGTCAAACGTTATTATAATCTACCACAACATGCATATATTATTAGTTTGATTTTCACTGTTAATGTTTATCAAGGCTCAACAATATCTAAATGGCCAAGTAACAACAGTTATCGCCTTAATGCTAAATCTGTAACCAACTTTAGAATTGGAGCTCTTGTCATAGACGAGCAAACCATCTTGTATATTTTGTATTTTATTTTCTATTTTTTTATGATTCAGATAGTAGTTGGATATTTATTAACTTGACTTGACTATTAGAATATCTTTTGTAAATATTTTCGCTGATCTTGGTGATTTTTTTAAATTAGAGTTTTATTATATATTTGACTAAAAGAAAATCTTTAGATAGTAATTTACACCCGAACATATAATAATTATATATGTTCTAATTTTATTATTTTCTTTCTCTTCAGTTAACTAACTTTAAGATTTAGATTTATAATTATTATAATTAAAAATTTATATATAATTTAGAGCATAAAATTTAAAATAAATAAAATAATTTTAAAAAATTAGTTAATATTGTTTACATGTGGTCCAAAATCTAAATCAAATGCACAACATTTAAGAATAATTTTTACTTAAGTATCTCATCTAAATAAAAATTATTTATTTTTTCAACTTTTTAAATAATTATAAATCGACCATTTTGATTTAATCTTTTCGTAGAAGATCGAATTAAAGTTAATTCTTTTAAAAGTAGTTATTCCCAAATCCCAAATGCATTCAGACACATACTCTCAAATTTCTCAATTATGATACTACGGAGAAACATGACTTTTAATTAGGTCCACACGATATTCTCTGATTAGAACACTCTTTCCAAACTTAAATAGTTATTAATTTTCCTAGTAATGAAAAGGATACCTAGATAAAACACCGAAAGGAAGACGCAACACTTTCGTATGTGTGTTGTTGGATTATTATTATTATTATTATTATTATTATTATTATTATTATTATTATTATTATTATTATTATTATTATTATTGTTGTTGTTGTTGTTGTACTGTATAAACTCAAATAAAGATAAAAAGATGACACCATCCCATTGATTTTAATCACTAGTATTAGTGGAAGTCAAAATCACAATTCGTGTTCCCATACTGTAATATAATATTATAGTACATTAAATGATAAAATGATAACCTGATATCTATTGTTTGTTCTTTCGTGGGGCACTGCTATTAGTTAATCATGATTCATGAAGCTTTCCCAGCAGATTCCGCAAAATAAATCATGAACTATATATAGATTTTTCTTAAAAGGAAAAAATTATTATATTTAATAATTATGGACAAGATGTAACTGATGTAAGTGTGTAAATTATTAGCTATATAGTGTGTTCACACTCTAGCATCGAAATTCATTTTCCCGTTTGATATGGAAACTTAAATAAAATGTAAAATGCATATAATAAAATGATTTACATAGTTTTATTTAAGTATCGGGTCAAATGAATTAACTTATTAGAGGAATCTACGTAGAATAATTATCTATTATTTACTAATAATACAAATTTTAATTTCAATGTAACATAAATTAAATCATAGTTTGAATTGGCATTTTGAGTTAAAAAAATATTTTTTATAAATAAAATATTTTATTTAATTTTAAATCTATTTAGATATATCTTTAAAAAAATATTTTTAATAAAAAATAAATTATGTATCTTTTGTAAAAGCTAACAATATTTGTTTAAACAAAAGTAGAAGTAAAACATGTTTTTTATACTTAATTTTTTTAAGAAGTCTATTAAATATCAAATAGGTAGGGAACTAGCCGTATTTTTTGAATCTGAACGTTACGTCTTTTTGTAATCGTTCGCATGTCTTTTCAATTACCTTAGTAATCGTACATGTCATTAAATAAGGAGTAAATTTACCGTTTTGCTCCTAATGACTATATAAGCATACTCATTTTCTTCTTCTTCTTTTTGCTTCCACTCTTGAGATTTTTACTTCTTCTTCTCAAGACTTTTCTTCTTCCTCACCATGACTCCATTTTCGTTGATCTTCTTCCAAGATTTCTCTATCTTGAAATTATACTTCGAATCTTCGTTTGTGACGTTTGGGATCGTCCGTTTGTCTTGCTGTCGCACATGTTCCTTTTTTTTGTTTTTCATCAAGGTTAGCTTTTCTTCCATTACTGCCATTTGCTGGTTGGTATTTCTTGATGGATAAAACTATTGCTTTGATGCTTTTTGTGAGAAATGGTCTTTGTAAAGTATTTTTTGTGAAAATATGACTTTTTGCTATTGCTTATAAAGGGTTTCTTTTCTTGCTTTCTTGCAAATATATTTGCTTGAAATGATTTTCTGGTTGCTTTATTGCAGTAGCTTTCATCATTGAAGTTTTGATTTTGAATTCCGGGCTTTACTTTGTGCCCGAAATGGTGCCATTTTTATTCCGATAATGGTGCCATTTTGAATCCTAGTAGAATAGGTAGCATTTTTATCTCTGCTGCAAATGTGATAAAGACTCATAGATTTGGATCCTTTTTCGATTTCGTGAAAACGATCCAATCACTTTGAGCTGTTTGTTTGTTGTGATGTTATACATGACTTGTAGTTCGTAGATTTTGTAGTAATAGAGATTCATTTTTCTTTTTTGTAGGTATAATCATTTATATCTCGTTCGGTTATTCTCATTCATGTCATCTGCAGTTCCCGCTGGTTTAGATTAGATAGATATTACTGTCCTTCTGCTGTCCTCGTAGTTAACAATGAATATGTAGAAAAATTTCATTTACAACATAGGATTTATAGAATTCAGGAGGACGAGAGGAAGTATGAACTAGTAGCTCCTAACTCGGAGAATAGAATTTGCTTCCCCCAACTTAGTACCTCGGAAAGCCATTTTTTTATGTATGACTGTTTGTTTACTAGGTTGGGAGTAACACTTCCATTTACTAATTTTAAGACTGATATCATTTCTATCTATAAAGTAGCTCCTTCTCAACCCCCTCCGAACTCATGGGGATTTATGAAGGTGTACCAACTCATAAGTCAGGAGCTTGACCTCCTCTTTTCTCCAAGATTTTCTTTTATCTATTCCATCTTACCAAACATTTCAGCTCTAAAAAACAACATTGGCTTTCTTTCTGAGTTATTTAAGGTCGGCAAGCTTTTTCCATTTTCGATGAGTCTTTTCACGACTTTAAGAACTACTACTTTAAGGTCCGATCTATTGAGGGTGTCCGACCTTTTTTCTTTAATGAGAGAGATGAACCTATCTTTAGTTTGTACTGGGAGGAGGCCTCCAGCATTGTTAAATACAACCTCGAAGATTTGGACGAGGTAGAAGAGTGTATAGTGACCGCATTTCAAGAGTTTTGGGGCCAAGCTCCTCATCTTGACACCAAAAAATTTTTGATAGGCAAGCCGAACTATGTTCATACCGAACTAGGTAGCTAACTTTTCATTTACAAACACTTCTTTTATATGTGTCCGAGTTATGTAACAAAGTCTCTTTTCTTGTTTGTGTATTTTATAGAAAGGATGACCAACGATTCGGATGCCTTGTAGAGAGTTTGACAAGTGAAGAAGAATGCAGCTTCTCAGGCCATCTAGTTGAAAAAGGCTGGTAAGTTGGGTGAAACTTCTTCGCCTTCCAAGTCGGATTCATCATTTTCTCAATCGGCCAGAATTGTCCTTCCTTCTCCTCCACTGTTGAACACAGAGCCTCCGCCTCAAACTATTCTTCCCATGCCTCCCTTCTTTGACCTGGGTTCTTGAAAATGAAAAACTCCGTTTTCTAAATTTTGCAGAATTCACGATAAGAGTTTTAACACCATTTCCTTTTGCGAGGAGCATATCCTTCCTTATAGTTCTATAAGTATGGATGATGTCTCTTTTAAACAGAATTTGGAGATACTCACCCGGGGAGGTATTTGGACTGTGGGAGTGTGTTCAGCCCCCTTAAAGTAGTTGGAGGAAACTCTTCTCCTCTCTATCAGAGAGTTGACCAACCTTCATGCTGAAGTCACTTCTCTTCGGGAGGCCAAGTCAAAATTAGAGGTTGAGAAACGGGTTCTTACTTCCGACCTTTCAAAACTTCATAAGAGGGTGATGTAGTCTGAGGCGGCTTATGCTATGGCCGAAGGCTTACAGGAAAAAGAATGAGGAGAGTTATACCTGTATTTTTGGGGAGAAGCTAGATTTGAAGGAAGAGCTGTCTAAGTTGAAGGAAGCATATGATGGGTTGGAGGAATCGGTTGCCTTGGGAATGGATGAGATGGCTGAAAGCTCAGTTCTAGGTTCTTGTGCCAGAGGTTGACCTCTTTTCTATAGATCCCGACAAAGAAGTGATTAATGGAAAGTTTGTTCTTCTTGAGGCCGAGTCTATCCCTTCCGAAGACTTGAAGACCTCTGGTTCCCGAGTTGATGAAACTCTTATGGACTCCTCCATTCCAATTGCCAAAACTTTCCATTCCTGTTCCATCTGAGTTGACGAAGCAACCCGCATGGTTATTGATGAACAGGACCCTCCTCTTTCTTAGTTTTATTTTATAACTTTTTGTATTTGATGGCCAATTCTGTGAGTCTTTTGAACACCTTATTTTTGTAATAGTCATAGTTTTTAGATACTATTTTGTCCTGGTTTGGACATTTTAAAAACTTTTCTAACTTATTCTGTAGTGTTATAAGTGTTTATTGTTTTGACTTGTACAGTAGTAGTTTTGTTTGCTTTCTAGATAACAAACATTTTAGTGATTGAAGATATTATCTTCTCTACCACTTGTTTTCGTCATAACTCAATTGTTCCGAATTTTAGTTGTTTCAACTATGCGAGACTTGTAGTTTACTTGTTAAACATTTTTACAAGTTATTTTTATTGACTCTCTTTTCAGCTCATTTTGGTTGAGTTGTTTTATAAGGTTGGATAACTTGTTCTTGCTATGTCGACTTGAGAAGTTCAGACACTTATTTAGATCACCCATTTTGCAATGAATTTTTATAAGGTCAGATTATGATTTGTTCTCCAAATCTCGAAACTCGATTAGGCTTATTTCGATCTTGGGAGGTCGGTTATATTTGTTTTATCAAGTTGATTTTACAATTCATTTTAGGCTAGCCTCTTTTACTAACTTGTTTTTTGTACGAGTAGTTTAATGAGGTCAAACCACGATATACTTATATAACTATCTAGGTTGGGCAATAATTTTTGCGCTTTATCGAGCATAAATTGGTGCGTATAGTAGAACAATCAATCATAAAAAATGGAATAAATGATGAATTATCATTAATGAAAATGATTTACAGATGCTATTTGCTACTAAGATTTTTTCTGTCTTTAACTCCTAACCCTTTCTATGATGCCTCATTAAAATTCCCTCAAGGAAAACCCTTTTCGGAAAAAAATCATGAAGTCGAAAAAAAGAGTACACCAGGGAGCAAGGTTCGCTTTCTAGCTGTAGTATCTCTTCATGTTGCTTGCGTGCCACGACTTAGGAAGCTCGTTCCATTGTAGGTCGGACACTTTGTAGTAATATTTTTCTAAGACTTCAATGATCTTGTAAGGTCCTTTTCAATTTGTAGCCACTTTTTCTTCACTCGATTTTTGTACTCCGATGTCATTCCTGATAGTACGAGGTCATTCATGGCGAAGTTTCTTCTGATGAATTTCATGTTGTACCTTGTGGACATCCTTTGTTTTAATGCTTCCTCCCTTATCCGAGCTTGATCCCGAATTTCTTGAAGAGGGGTGAAGTTCTTCCTTTTGAGTTTGGATGTTTCCCACTTCATTGTAGAATCTTATTCTTGGATTTTCTTTGTTGACTTCGATGGGAATCATAGCTTCTATGCCATAAGCAACTTGGAACAGAGATTCTCCCGTTGTAGAATGAGGAGTCGTCCGATATGCCCATAGAACTTGGGGGAGCTCCTCAGCTCATGCTCCTTTTGCATCTTATAGTCTTCTTTTGATCCCTGCCAATATGACTTTATTCGCAGCTTTTGCTTGTCCATTGGCCTAAGGGTGCTCTATTAATATGAATTGGAGTTTTATCTTAAGGCTTGCCACCAAGCTTCTGAAGGTCGAGTCGGTGAACTGAATACCATTGTCTATGGTGATGGAGTATGGACTCCAAATCGAGTGACAATATTTTTGTAGATGAATTTATGACTTTTTGGAATCATGATGGATGCCAAAGGTTCTATCTCAATCCACTTAGTGAAGTAGTCAATCTCTACTATAAGGTATTTTACTTACTTGGGTGCTTGAAAAAATGGCCCAAGCAAGTCCAAACCCCATTTTGCAAAAAGCCATGGTGAGGTGATACTGATGAGCTCTTCTGGTGGTGCCACATGGAAGTTGGCATGTATTTGATAGGGTGGGCACTTCTTGATGAAGTCGGTCGCTTCCCTTTGTAAGGTCAGCCAATAAAACCCATCTCGTAACAGCTTTTTATCTAGCGACCTTACTTCTAAATAATTTTTACAAATGCCACTATGGATTTCTAGGACGTCTTTATTCATGGAGGTTGACACGTACTTCAGTAAGAGTGTAGATGCTCTTCTTCTATAGAGGACGTTGTGAACTAGAGTGTAGTTATGTGCTTCCCTCACAAGTTTTCTTGCTTCTTTTCTTCTTTAGGGAGGATATAAAATTTGAGATATTCGATAATGGGAGTCATCCAACTCAAATTTAGATTGAATATTGTTAGAGCGTCCGACTTGCCGACTTCTTTGACCACTGATGGTGTATGGAGAGTTTCTTAGATCAGAATTTTATTGTTTCCCTTAGCTTGCTGCTTTTCAATTTGGAGAGGGCATCAACTCGGCCATTGAACTCCTGAGTTATATGCTTGAGCTCTAGTTGGAATTTTGCTAGTTGTTCTAGTATTTTCTTCAAGTACTTCTTCATGTTAGTATCATTAGCTTGGTAATTTCTATTTATCTGAGAGGTTATCACTTGGAAATCACTAAACACTGTGACTTTTGATGCTCTGACTTCTTTGGCTAGTCTTAAGCTAGCGAGCATGGCTTCATATTCAGCCTGGTTGTTAGAAGCTGGAAACTCGAATTTTAATCAAAGTTCTACCGGAGTTCCTTCTTCATTCACAAGAATGATACCTGCTCCACTGCCCGCTTTATTTGATGATCCGTCTACATATAGATGTCAGGCTGCAGACCTTTCTTGTAGTTTTCCTATGTATTCAGCTAAGAAGTCAGTTAGATGTTGCAATTTAATGGCTATACAAGCTTTATATTTGAGGTCAAACTCAGACAATTTCACAGCTCATTGTAACATCTGTCTTGTGATATGCGTCTCTTTGGAAGATATGTTCCATGGGTTGATTAGTTTAGAATCTAATGGTATGGATTTGGAAGTAAAGCTGGAGTCTTCTGGAGGCTAAAACGAGGGTATAGGAAAATTTTTCTATTTTTTTGATAGTTCAATTCTACCCCCCGTGATGCTTTGTTCGTAAAGTCACTGCCCCTCCGTATCTTCTCGGATGAGGCAGAGGATATGGCCTTGTGGCGAGATACAATATTAGCTCTTTTCCTTCTTCAGGTCAGGTAAGAATAAGTGGTTGCCTCAAGAAATTTTTGAAGTCTTGAAAAGGTTGTTCACATTTTTTATTTCATTGGAATTGATATCCCTTTTCTAGAATTGAAAATAAGGGTAGGAATTTCAAGGCCGACCCTGCTAAGAATCTAGACAAGGCTGTCAGTCTGCCATTTAATTGCTAAACTTTCTTCAGACAAGTTGGACATTTTTTCTCCAGGATTGCCTTGCATTTGTCTGGGTTGGCTTCAATGCCTCTTTGGGTGAGCATGATCCTAGGAACTTCCTGACTTCCTTTGCAAAGGTGCACTTTATGGGATTTAATCTCATTTCGTGATGCCTTATCGTGTTGAACAGTTCTGTAAGGTCAGGCAGCAGACTGGTCTCTTCTTTAGTCTTTACAAGCATATCATCCACGTAGACCTCCATCAATTTTCTGAGGTGAGATGAAAATATCTTGTTTATTAATCATTGATATATGGCTCTAGTATTCTTTAACCCAAAGGGCATTACCACATAGTAGTAGTTTGCCCTAGGAGTAATGAAAGAGGACTTCTCCTAATCTGGCTTGTACATCGGAATTTGGTTATATCCGAATATGCGTCCATAAAAGACAAGTATTTGTAACTTGAAGCCAAATCTACCAGAGCATCAATACTGGGGAGGGGATAAGGATCCTTGGGACATGCTTTATTGAGGTCGGTATAGTCGACACACATCCTTCATTTCCTGTTTTGTTTTTTCACAAGAACCACATTAGCAAGCCATAACGGGTATTTTACCTCCTTTATGAATTTGGCTTCTAATAGTGCCCAGACTTACTCTTCTAACAGGTCGTTAGCTCGGGTATACAACAAATTTGTGGCTCATGAAATCGGTGTAGCACCTTATTTTTGAAAATTTTAATTATAAGTTAGTTATGTTTTAACTTATTAAATTGAGTTTTTTATTGTACAAATTATTTTATTGAAGGTATTTAAATTAAAGTTTTATTATAATGAGTTTAAGTTTATTAATATTCTTATTTTATTTAATTAGATATTTTGCTTAATTGCAATCAAGATATGGGTAATTAAAATTAGTAAAATTTTCACAATTTGATTCGAATACTTAGAATTTAGTTCAATTTTATAAACTAATAGAAAATTAATTGATTTATCTCTAATTTTAAATTAGAGTACTTATTTGAAAATAATTTGTAAGTTGATAAATAATAGTATTTTTAAAGATAATTATATTTGATTTTCAATTACTACCCTACCCTTCAATTTTATCAAAATACCTATTCTACCCTTACTCGTTTTACCTAATTCTAAACACCCCCTCATATCTCTAACTTAGCCGCCACTCACCTTTTTCTAACCCTAACACCCACGATACAGAGAAGAAAAAATAATGCACCTTTGGTTTTAAGGCTTCGTTTTAAGGCTCTTACTGATATGTAAGTAGGTAATATAGGGTAGGGGTAGAAATAGGACAGGACAGGCCAGGCTTTATTCTTAATAGGCCAGGCCTGTAATAGAGTATATTGGCCTTAGCCTGGCCTATAACCTGGTATAGGCTTTTTAATGAGTACTGAGCTTGGCTTGTTGTTAAATCTGGTCTGGCCTGAAGCCTGTCAATAGGCCTGTTTTTTTAATAATAATTAAGTTTAAGATATAATTTATTTTTAAAATTATAAAATATAAAATAATAAATTTATGAATAATATTGATACAAAATACACATATATAATTAAAGAGACAAATGGCTGAGTGGATAAAGGTATTATTATAAGATGGAAGACCCAAGTTTAAATCTTTCTAATAGCATTTTTACTGGTATAATAAAACTCTCTCTATATATTTGCAGGCTCAAGCCGGCCTGACATGCCCAACAGGCTATTTCAAAAGCCTAGGCGTGACTTTTTAAAGAATATAGACTTTTTTAATAGCTTGAACCTGGGCCTATTTCCTATCAGGTCAGACTAGGCCAAGCAAACAGGCTGCAGGCCCCTGGCATGCCACATGGCCTATTTCCACCCCTATATAGGGGGTACTCATAATACTTTTGCCATTAGCGATATCATGACTTAAACATGATATTTTGATAGTAAAGATATTACATTCGGAATAGATTCCAGACATGTCAAAGACTTTCTAGGCAAAAAGGTCAGAATTTTCTCATTGGAGCTTAATAAGGTCTTGTTTTAGTTGCTCTTCCAAGTTAGCCCCTACGTTTGTTGTTTCTCTTATGTCGTTCCCAATCTGGACTTCTTTGACCTTTCCTCCAAGTTGGGGTCTCAGTTCTGCCCGAACTCGGATGCCTCCAAGTTTTATGGCATTGACTTCTTTTCCTTTTATGTACTCTCATAGGTCTAGGCCTTTATTGTAACACCTTTTTGCTAGTTTTTAGGCTCCTCTTACAGTGGCTATTCCCTCAAAAATAAAGCATTTCATGCAAATGTGAAGGGTGAAGACTACTGTAGCAAGTCTGTTCAGTGTTGTCTTACCTATTAGGCATTGTAAGTCGATGCTACGTTGACCATTATGTAGTCTATGCTCAAAGTCCTTGATTTTGTACACTTACCAAAGGTGGTGTATAAGATATGAATTTCAAAGGTCGGATGGGTGTGTCTCCCAAACCGAAGAGAGTGTCTAGGTATGTCCTCAACTTTTTTTCTTCTAAACCCAACTTGTCAAAAGTTGGTTTAAACAGGATGTTATCCAAACTTCCCTAATCTACCAAGGTTCTGTGGAGGTTTACATTGACAAGCATCATCATGATTATAAGAGGGTCGTCATGCCCACATGCTACCCCTTGGGCATTTTCTTTTGTGAAGGTAATGGCAAGCAAGATTGGGCGTTTCAACTTCCTTGCCGACCTGGTAGACTTCTTTCAAATATCTCTTATGAGAGGATTTTGTTACTCCTCCTCCTACATATCCTCCAACAATCATGTGGATATGTCTCTCAGGGTTGTGACCGATCTCACCGATTCTTGTCTTCTTCATCTCTTTTCCTCTTGCCCTGGTCATCCGATATTTATGCTAAATACTTATCCAACTAACTTTCTCTAGCTAGTTTTTTTTATCATATTCTTTAACTCATAGCAGTCATTGGTGGAATGACCATAAATTTTGTAGTATTTGCAGTATTCTGACCGACTTTCACCTCTTTTGTTTTTGATTGGTTTGGGTGAAAAAATCTTTTCTGTGTGACAGATCTCTTTATAGACGTCGACAGGGGAGACTCGTAATGGGGTATAGTGACGCGGGAGCAAGTAGAGTTAGTAGGCTAATTATATTAGTTAACTATAATAAGGGAATACAAGTCCTATATTGTTTATAATAGTGAACTTTGTGTTATGTATTAGTCCTACATTGTCCAAGTCATGAAGGTTTTTTCTTCCTCCACTAGTATAAATAACTCATGTACCTTTTGTTTATGAAATGGAGTTGAGTTGAATATGATATAAGTTTGGTGCTTATTTTACTCTAGACTCTCTTTAGAGTAAGAGGTCTAGTTTGTATCCTTGACTTGGCCAACCAAAATAGGTTCATGGCTATTTTCACCATAGTGAGGTTGCTAACCTCACTAAAATTGGTGAATCTAAACTATGTCACCATAGTGGGGTTGTTAACCTCGTCAAGATTGGTCACCCCAAGCGACATCCCGGTGTCATATAGTTGAGTTACCTTTGAGACTTGTCCGAGTTGTATTCTTCTTTCTTCTATGATTCTTTCTCATTGTCTCGAGCATAATATCGGTTGTGTTGTCTTAGGGCAGGATCTCTTAATCAGACAGTTTCTTCCATGGTGATATATTTTTCAGATCGCTCTTGCACCTAGTACAAAGAAGTCTGCTGCCTCTTTGATATAGACTGAGAGAAAGGACCTTCTTTGAGGCCATTAACTAGTCCCAAGATAACTGCTTTGGTAGGTAAGTTCTGAATTTCGAAGCAAGCCTTGTTGAATCTTTTTATATAGGCTTGCAGAGATTATCCGACTTTCTGTTTTACTCCTAAGAGGCTTGGCGCATGTTTGACCTTATCCTTTTGAATAGAAAATCAGGTAAGATAGCCTCTTGCAAGGTCATTAAAGCAGGTTACCAATCTTGGTGGTAGACTGTCGAACCACTTCATTGCAACCTTGGTCAATTTTACAACAAGTTGCATCTGATGAACCGGCCAAGTACATTTGACTTTTGAATTTGTTTAAATGATGTCTTGGGTTAGTTGTTCTGTCATAGAGGTCTATATCCGGACTTTTAAAGTTTATGGCAGCTTTAGCCTGCATGATTTCTTCTATAAATGAATCTTCACCTCTTAGAAGTGTTTCTTCTTGATCAATGCTCTTACCCATGAGGTTGGATTCTTATTTCGTGAGCTTTTCTTCTAAATTCTTTCATCGTCGTATCTCCCTTCTCAGGGCTCTTTCAGATTCTCGTTGTCATTCTAGCTTTTTCTCAAGTTGTTCCAGCTGACCTTGATGTTTGTAGACCCTTCCCATAATTTATATGGAATCTCTTGGCCCGGATCCTTCAGATCGATGAACTTATGAGCTTATATCCTATGTCCTTTGGGGTTTGACTGATATGCGTCTCTGGTAACACCTTTTTCTTTATTAATTCGGGAAGGTATGACTAACATTCGCTCATCGTTATATTTCTCTTCTTCTCGGGCTTTAGAATCGAAAGTCGTGTGTCTAGCTTCCGGCATATCGTCTGCCATCGTATGGTGTTGATTACCAGATTCCCGACAACGACATCAATGTTCCGAGGCTTACCTAAAATCAGGGTAGTTTGGGCCTGAACATAAGGTCCAGACATCTTTGGGTGAAAGGTCTAACGTCTTCTCCTGCAGGGATGAAGCCGTTCGAGTTTTTCGTGAGGAGGTGGGGATGGTACCTGCAAGGAATTCCAATACTTAAGTTAGCAAAGATTTTAAACATGTTTTTAGTAGATTGGAATTCGAAAAATACTTGAGGGTGTTAGAATTTTTATATGTGTAGATGTAAAGTCAGTAATTACCTTTGAAATAGTTCTACCTTTAATGGTTGGGTTTGTTATTTCCTTTCGTTAGGGAGGTTGTTGAAATATTCTTTTTAAATAAATAGAAAAAATTGTAGAAGTTAATTACTGCTCAGATAAGTATGATTAAGCTAACGTCGTTGTGTTCAATCTCTATAAAATCAAATAAAAATCCATCAAAATAATATTTGTTGATTAAGTTTTATTTATTTTTGGTTTGGCTATGTTATAGATTAGAGTATGAACAGATCCTATGGTAGAACAAAATTTTTTCTTAAGAAAGCCTAAGAAAATTACGTTTGATACTTCCCTAAAATTCGTTGGAATAACGTGATCTACAGTTATAGATATAATTCTATATATATGATCACTTGAAATAGTAACTTATCTAATTCTTAAATCCCATCAAATTTTGAGTGTACAAATAGAACTCCATGAATTTAATAGTGAGATACGGATAAGCTACGTTTTACAGTTAATTATGAGATATCAGTTTGAAACATAAAATCAAGAAAAACTTGTTAATTATTAGTTAATTAAAGTCCCAGTTCATTGTCACACCTCACATGTCATAAGCCAGGTAATGACTGTCCTCAACCTATGTTGCACGTTGAATTCCATAGCTTCCACGACCCAAATAAAAAAAGCAGCAGCAGCAATTATATATTCACTAGAATTATTTTTAATTGAAAAAAAAATTACATCCATGTTGGACTTTTTATCAAGATTCTAAAAATTAAATGGACTATCAGATCAGTAGAATTAAAAATTTAAAAATTCAACTAAAATCTAACCAAAATTAAATCACATATAATATAATAAAATAATATATTTATATATAAAATATATAACTAAAAAAATTATATCGGTTTAACTAGTTAACTTTTTTTTGGTTTTCTATTAATTTACTATCAAACCATTTTTATCTTAAAATAGACCGGTTAATCATGTCGGATCATCAATTCGGCTCTTAGAATATTTTTTTATTTCTAAGGGAAAAATACTGGTTATTTATTTATTATAACCGACTTGTAGTCTCCAAAATACAAATTCTACTCTCTCCTATATATGTAACCGTATAGTTAAATCCAGTTTTTCAATCCACTTTACGCGTATACACTTTTCTCAATTATATATTATAATGTGTACACAATTCTACAATTCTCTTAAGAAACACCTAAAAATGATTTTTTTAGAAAAAAAATTAAATATCTTAGTTTGTGTTGTCATATAATTCATTATTTTTGGTATGGTGGTCCCTCACTTCAACACCTAAACTTCTATTCTTTTACATAGGAAGGCCAAAACTTTAAAAATATTCGCTTAACATACATATTAAATGTTATAAGAAAAAGAAGATATATACATAAATTTTATTTATAACACCAAAATGTTATATAAGAAAAAGTAGATACAATTAATTTGTCATATAACACCTAAATGATATTTTTTATTTAAAAATTTATCCATCATGTATTTTAAGGCCATTAAGATTACAAAACAAAAATTTTTTTATTAAAAATATAAAATTTAAAATTTTAATATATTTATTTTATATTCATTAAATAAAAATATTTAAATTTTTTTATTAATAATAAATTTATTATATGCCCTTATAACATATGTTAACTAAACTCTTTTGTTTAAATAATTAAATCATATATATATGTTTATTGATTTAGTATTACATATTACATTTTAAAAAATTTTATTTGGTCGTCTTACTATTATTTTAAATAATAAAATAAATAAATACAAATTACTTATTAATTTGAGCCTTAATCCATTAGTTATAATTCGACCCAATTATACCTATAAATTAAAATTTAAATAAAATAAATAAAACATGCTAAATCAAAGGTACGTGTTTTTCCTTTTTCATAGATATTTTTTGTATAAAATCAAATATCATTCAGGCTAACATCCTTAATAGTTCTGCAATATTAGGTCCATTAAGTAACTGTCTATAACACAACAACTCTATAAATACAAAATCTTAACTACGCAAAGAAGTACACTATTCACTCTCTCATCTTATACTCTTTCCTAACTTGAGCGTTGGAGTATCTTTGCAGGTGTCCACTATCGCCGTTCTTGAAGAAGCCAACGTATATCTCATCCAACTCAAAGAGAAGTGAGTTCTTGCATTGAATAGTGTAACACTCTAATACTTTTTAAACTAAGTTAAGCTTTATTTGGATTATATTTAGTAGCTTATATTCAAAATCTTGCAAAATTTTGTTTTTAAAACAAATATGAAATATTTATATAAAATAATTTATATATAAAAATATTGAATAATTAGTTTCTATTAGAATAGTTTCTAGCTGAAAATATAAGTGAATCTGAAAATACTAACATAAAAAACGGACGTGCTAAACTATGAAGGCACAACAATGACAAGCTTTACTCATACCAAATAATCACAAAAAGAAACATCATAATTACAATTGCAATCACTCAATAAGGATAAAACAAGACACATAAAAAATCCTAATTCCCTGAACTTGTTTAAATATGACTGAAACAATCGCTTATTCTCTCTTCTTAAGATAAACGCTTAATGTTTTGTATCTACGTTCTTGATGGCTCGCTCCTAATAGTGCACTTGTCTTTTCATCTCAACTAAGCAGTGTATTGCTTTGTGCCACATCCTTCCTGAAGATGGTACGGAGAAAGGGGTGAGAAACAAAAGTTTCTCAATAGTTTATCTATATGGTGTCATCGTATCCATTTCCAGCCATTCCGAGTTTTAAAATAAAAGCAGTGATAATATGATGTTCAATTATTATTTTCAAAAGTCCTTGTTAGTCGGAGTGGTGTGACTTTTAGATGCTTCTCATTTACTTATGTTATGACATGTGTGATGCGTACAAAATGCCTATAGCATTAAAACATATAAATATAAACTCATAAACTTTGGTATGATGTTCTCATAGGCCATAAAATAAGGCAAAATAAATAATAAATAAGAGAAGAATAGTAACATTGCCATAGATGAGTCAAACATAATAGATTTGAATAAAATAAATATCTTAAACAATATCATACATCATACAAAAAGGAACTTTGGATAAAGAAAGGATCTTTAAATGCAATCATAATCATAAATTAAAAAGGATAAAAGAAGAACAATCATGATCATACTTTTCATTACTTTTTCTCGTAGCTTTTATGGAAAGTATTGAACTCAAACCAGTATAAAAAGTAGGAGTCCCCTTCCCTTACTGAAAGTTCTTATTTCAAACGTTTTATCAATCACCTTCTCTTACCGAAGGATCATCTCGATCGATCACTTTTCCTTATCGAAGGATCATATCGATATCTTGTCTTTGGGGGTCACCTTCCCTTATTGAAGGATCATTTTCTCAGTTCAATTTACAATCAAGGATATTTAGACATACATAAGAAAAGAGTTATATCAACAAAGATATCTTATTATATAAAATTGATGGGATCCCCCTTCCCTTACCGAAGGTTTCCAAAAGTTTACCGATCACCTTCTCTTACCGAAAGATCATCTCGATTCGATCACCTTCCCTTACCGAAGGATCATTCCCTCAGTCATTTAATACACATAAGATTGTTATTATAATGCATAATGCATATGAAGGAAAGATACATTATATCATGACATGTAATGCTAACATCTATATCCAAAATATTTAATATATGACATATAAAAATTAGCATAAAATTTCCTACCTCGAGTAAAGTTTCGATAGGTGTTCTGATGCAAATAGATGCGGTTGTTAGTGAAGAGAGACTTGTTCCATAGCTAGACTTTATGTATACTAGAATGTTTTATATATAAAAAGGGAATAGAATGAGAAAGGGAGGATCAAATAGCTCTCAGGTATGTGCAGATTATGTTAGGAGGCATTTAGGTAAAATCTTCAATCTGAATCGTCATTTTGTGAACCCTATACGTTTTCTACATTTGGAATTTGGAAATAGCTATTAGAGACAAATTTATAGAGAATGGAATTAGCTTTAAAATGAATTTTAAATAAAGTCAATCGGATAATCATAGCTTGAGATATTTCCAAAATACTATTAGTATATTAGGCTGACTGATAAGAGCACGATTTTCTACTATGAACTTGTAAGTTGTAACCAATTTATCTACCTAATTTAATTTGAATTTGATTTTATACTGAACTTAAGGAATAGAGCTAGTATTCTTATCTTTTCATATAACTAAATATCATTTAAATCTAATAAATGTAGAATTAATTATGACTATATTTTAAAAGGTTGTTTATTGTCGGTTAGAGATTTACTACCACTAGTATTTTCATATGTTTAAATTTTAAATTCAAATCTTAAATCATTACCATTTTAATTAATAAATTAGTTATTAAGAAATGACTTGATTCAAAAAGTTGGGATGTTACAAGCAGAACGAGCTATACCTTGAAGCTAGTCATCTTTCCAGGAACATTTGGCGCCTACCGTGGGGCTGACTTCAACGTTACGTCACATTTTTTTCACTTGTTATTTTCTCTTTTTTTAGGACTTTAATCATGGCTGGTGAGTAAATTTCACCTTTTCCTCTACCAACTTAGACCGAATTATAACTTATGAATGTTGTGCTATAAGTCGAGATCCAGAGGTCTAGATGATGGCCGACCTATTAGCTTAGCAACAAAATGCAATGAAAGACAAATAACTTCAATAAATTAAATTACGAAATCATTTCTATCTCGATAAAAATCATGTATATGCATAATCTAATTTGCTTATATAAATCTTTTATGTCAAATTTTAATACATCATAACTTTTTATGAGGTATCTACTATTCTATATACACAAATTACTTCACATTATTTATATATCTTATAATTTTATATATCAAAATCAATCAATTAATCCATTCGAAAATTTGGCTATTAATCAATTCAAAAAAAAATTTGATTTTTTATCAATCTGAAAACAAGCTCAATTAGCAATTATAGTTACTTGATATATGGGTAATTGGCTCATCCCTTTTATTTTTCTATTTTATAATAATTTATGCGCGTTTATTTTTAACACATTTTATTTATGTTACAACATCTTTATTCTTCACTCAATATTCAATAATTAATTGATTTGAACAAGAAATTTATGAATAAGTTGTTGTGGGTCAAAAAAAATCTCAAGATAATTGATTATTATATCCTCAAGTTATACCATCGATTCCGTCGATGAATATACATTTTCAAATTTTTTCAGTTCGCATCAATCAAATGCTATATGCATGCCATGAAAAATTGTTCTTAAGCGAAAAAGTGTCCCCCACATAATTATATTGATAAAAATAACTCTTATCATTTAATTATTTTTTGAATAAGTGTTCGACATAATAATTGACTAAGTTTGGGGCTACCACTCATTGCATAACAGATTTATAGATAGACATAACTTTCTCACTTTCTAATGTTTTTATCCATCTTTATTTATTTGTTTATCTATTTCATGTGTTTGATCATTCACAATCTTTTAATATAACTTTCTCACCATCAATGTTTTTCTTGTTTCTTTCTTTCCAATCTAGCAAGTTGAATTTGAGGTTACTACTATTACTACGATTCTGATTTATAGGTCGAAAGCTCAACCTATCTTAATACAAAATATCACGGATAAAATTTGAGAGCTGTGATCCATGAGCTATAATCCGATCCAGTTATACCTATAAATCAAAATTTGAATAAAATAAATAAAATGTGCTAAATTAAAGGTAAGTGTTTTTTCTTTTTAACAGATTTTTTGATATAAGATCAAATATCATTTAAGAACAGTTACCACAAAATCCGACTGACTAACATCCTCAACAGTTCTACAATATTAGGTTCACTGAGGCACTGAGTAATCTCCTGTGGTATAACAACTATATATGCTATATATTCACTCTGAATATCATATCTTTCATCTTATACTCTTCTTAATTTGAGCGTTGGAGTGTCAGGTGCTCATCACCTTTTTAAAAGAAGTCAAATATATCTCATCTAATTAAAAAAAGATAAATTTAAAAATTAAGTAAAATAAATTATACCTTAAAGTCGATCATTTACCCAAAAAAACAAGTCTTATAAAAGATAAAACTAGATAATATTATATTTTACTTGCCTTTCTAGAATTTAATAAAAATTAATAGCGAGTATAAATAAAATTTTAAAGTTTGGTTCCTAATATATCAATATACCAAAGTGGTCTTGTAAATATTATCTATACATAAGAAGAATTGTTATCAAAGCCTAACAATAGGGGTGGCAAAACGGGTCGAGCCCGCCGGACCGATCCGCAAAACCCGCTAAAAAAGGCGGGTTGGGCTAGGATTTCGAGCCCGCCAAACCCGCACCGCCAAATTGGCGGGTTTTGGCGGGGCGGGGCGGGCCGGTCCGCCGGGCCGAAGCTTTATATTTTTCTTTTTTTTATTAAATAAAATAATGGTTACTATTATAAAATTAATAATTATAGAATTTTTAAACACTTTTTTTCATTTTTTGTTTTTATTCTTCTTTTAGTCATTAACTTTATTTATTTTATTTTACAATTTCGTATATATGCTCAAATTATGTGACTTATTTTTTAAAATAAAGATAATTTTATTGACAAATATTATTTTGAACAATTTTATTGAAGTTAAAAATAAAAAAAAGTAAACAAATTATATTATAATTTGACAATTTTTTATTTGTATTTTTTTTAATTATTATTTTTTGGTTATTTTTAATGAATTTTATTTTTCAAAAAAAAAAAGAGTCAAGCGGGCTAGCCCGCCAACCCGCCAATCCGCCATAAAGTGGGGCGGGCTAGCATTTTGAACCCATTTTAGTTGGCGGGGCGGACACCCGTTTATGAGGCGGGCCTAGGCGGGGCGGGTTGGGGCGGGTTGGGGCGGGCCGGCCCGCTTTGCCACCCGTACCTAACAATAATTGAACAAATTTCGGTTGACGAAGGTCAATAAATCATATAAGGATCACGGATTAAAGATAAGGGTAATGCTAGGTAACCAAAAAATAATTACAATATAAAAATATCACATAAAAATTCTCATTTTTTTGATAAGTAAGTGATATATATTTTATTATCATTTATTCTCTTTATCATCTACTATATTCTTCTTATCGCCTACCATTTTACTATATGTTTAGAGTCATTAATGTTCTTTTCAAAATCAATTTCAGTTTCTTTTAAATTAAATCCCTAATATCTCTCAATCACATTATTATCCATTAAAATACAATAATTCTTTTCAAAATTTTTAACAACTTCTAATATATAATTTATATTTTACATATATACTATTAAAAAATAAAATATAAAATATAAACAAAAATTAATTAAAAATAATTATTAACTCGTCATATTAAAATCAATAAACAAGCATACATACAAATATTAAATAAAAATATTAAAATAATTAAAATCATGACCTATTAGTACATATATGAGATAATTTGAAAAATACAATATAAGACGTATAGTTTAAAATTTGATAATAATAATTATAAAAATTTATTAATTATAGACATCATACGTATAAAATTATGAATATTATGAGTATAAAATTATGGATGTTATTAATATGAAATTATGGATGTTATGTGTATGAATTTATATATGTTATGAGTAAATTTATCAATTGAATAAATTAATTTAAGAGTTTGACATTTTTTAAAATTCAATTATGATAAAATTTAAAAACATCTGTGTTAATTTTATAGTTACTTATACAATAACTAAAAAATGATATATGTATGGATGTAATATCTAATAAAAATGAATTTAATTTTTAGATGTTAGTTGTATATAATTATGGATGTTATGTGTATAAACTTAGTTAGTACAATATAATTATAAATGCACATAAAAACACAAAAAAAAATAAATCAGTTTATTACCTTACCTCATCAAAACTAGTGTAGTTTTTCATATTCTCTAAAATTGATTGACTGACAACAACTTTGTCGGGTGAGTCCATCTGTTGTTCAAATTATTCAGTACTTTCTACCATAGGTACCGTATTAAAGTCGAATTCAAATGCCATACTATTTGTAATGATAAAGATGATGTCTTGTAAAATTCCTTGGTATATTCTAATTGTGCTTGTAATGGTATTAGAGTTGTGAATTTTGAATGAAAATAATTAAATTAATAGAAACAAAATCATATTAGGGTAGCTTTCACATTTTGTATCTCTCCATTGAATAATGATACATGACTTAACAAAAATAAAAAATTAATTACAATAAAAAAACGGTAATGATAATAATAATAAAACAAAAAAGCGTTTATGATAATAATCAATTACAATTATTGAATTTATGTGATATTATCGTATCTTCATTAGGCAAAGGAGTAGAGTAAGAATCAATTACAATAATAAATCATAATTGTTATTAATTATTATTATTATTAATTTTTATTATATTTTTAAATATAAAAATCAAATTATAAAAGAAAATAATAAATATTGATTATAAAAATACCTAATAGTAAGCTAAGAGATATGATATTATAATTAATATCATTAATAAGTAAAATTAATAAAAATATAATAAGTGAAATGATAAGAGAATGGACTAAAAAAATAAAATTATTATTAAATAATATAAATAAAATATATTATAAAAAATTTTGACTAATTATGACTAAAATTTTTTTGTTACCAAATTTTTTCCAAAAAACAATATATCAAGATTAAGAACTACCAATCCTTTAATTGTGCTAATAAATTAGGGATGCTTTCACTTTTAAAGGATTCAAAAATTTTAACATTACGTTATTTCTCTTCAAACTAAACATACGATATTGGATAAAAATCTTGCATCTATTAAAATATGGTGAAAATTCAGGTGCAGTTGTTAGATAAAAATTTAATTAAATCAGTTAAATTATCTAACGGTTCTCAATTATCGATTTTTCGTAAAGTCGACTGCATATGAATTTTTACTTTAAAATATTCTATCATGCTTGTTAAGAAAATCTTTTGTGTTATTTATAGAGGAATGTTAGAATATTAATAAAATTTAATTTTTTGACAAATAAGTAATCAATAATATTTTAAAATATGAATTAAAAATATACTATTAAATTATTATTTAAACAAAAAAATAAATTAATAACTAAAATATTAACAAAAAATAATAAATTTTAAAATTTATAATTATGTGTCCAAATCACATCGGTGAATTGAATAATTAAGTTACCTAATGAAATCTACAATATCGATTAACGCGTGATCCTTTTGAAGAATGTTCAAAACATTCCACATGTACCCTTCTTGTACCCCACCATCACCACCCTATATATGAACCCAACCAAACACAACACATCTCCTCAAACGCAAACATTCACAAATCACATGTCACAACCCATAATCTTTCAAGAAAAAATTATTCAACAGTCAAAAGTCAAACAGAACCTCACCAAAAACAAAGTTAACAGCAAAAAACCTTTGAAAAACAAGAAAAATAGGAAAACAAATTGTCAGTAAGAGATCAAACAGTCTGCGGAAATGGTTATGGTATTGTCAAGGCGACCCAAAATCTTGCCGGCAGAATCAAAGGCGAGAACATTAGAAATTCGCGCCTTTGATGTCGGCAAAAGCATGTGCCGCCTTGTCTGCCTCTACCACTCTCTCTCGGACGGAGAAATCACTCGCCTCCGCGGCCAGACGACTAAATCCAAGGGAGTGGCGTACCTCACGTCTCACCAGGAATGCTTCCTCCTCAACCTCGCGGCAGCGGAGCTCCTCGAGGATCTCGACGCTGCCGCCATCACCGTGTCCCAGCTTGGCCGGAAGTGCTCCGACGTTTCCCTCTCCCGCTTCGACCTCGTCTATAACGACCTCAAGCTTGGCGTCATCGATCTCAGGAAGCTTGGTTACGCCACACGGAGCGCCAATAAGGTTATCGGGAAGATGGAGAAGCTCGTTGCCACCACCGGAAACCTCCACACAGCCTTGGAAACCATGGCGGAGTTGGAAGCTTCCGAGAAGAAGATGCAGCGTTGTAATAACAACTACAACTACAACTACAGCAACAACTTTCCAAAACCCAATGTCGATTACTTGAAAGAAAAGATTGAATTTCAGAGGAAGCAAGTGCAGCACTATAAGGAGGTTTCGTTGTGGAACCAAACATTTGATAAAACCGTTGGGATCATGGCCAAGGTTGTGTGCATTGTTTATGCAAGAATATGCTCCGTTTTTGGAGGATGCGTTTCATTGTTTTCAGACAAGAACAACGACAACGACAACCTCGACAACAGCGTTTATTGCCTCTTAGAACACCGTGTGTTGTACCAGAACAATCTTTGTCTCTCCGATCATCACCAGCGTGGTAGTTACAAAACAAAATCTGGTCCCCTCTTCTCTAAAACCAACAAATTGTATCCGGTCAATTTTTATAGCGGTGCTTTAAAACCTGACAGGATACAATTTGATGCCAAGAGTATCAGCAACGAAAAATGTGGTGATGTTTTAAAGTTGGCCCCATCAAACACAGTTGGTGGAGCCAGGTTGGCATTTAAGTATGCCAATGTGATATTATTTGCAGAACGTTGTTTCAATGCGCCCCCAAAGGGGGCACGTGAGACACTGTATGAGATGCTGCCAGAGAGGTTGCGGGTGAAGGTGAGGGCGAAACTTAAAGCAAGGTGGAGAAAGGGAGAGAACGGAATGGAGGAGTGTGATGCCTTGGCAGATGGGTGGCGGGAGGCAGTGGGGGAGCTTTTGGATTGGCTTTTGCCGGTGGCGCATGACACAGTCCGGTGGCACAGCGAGAGGCTCTTGGAGAAGAAGCCGTTTGAGGTGAGGGAGAGGGTGCTGCTTTTGCAAACACTACATTACTCTGACTTGGAGAAGGTGGAGGCAGCCATAGTGGAGGTGCTAGTAGGGTTGAGTTATATATATTTGTATGAGAAACGGTTGTAGAATGTAGAGTCTAAATTATTCCAATATTTTTGTGGTAATTTAAGTTAGGTTATAAGATATATGGAGCTAAGATATTTTGGAAATTAGAATGAATTTTGCGAATTAGGTTAGTAATTCCTGAACTAGAAAGAATTATTTATTCAATTGGTAGGGAGTATTTAGTTTTTTTAGGAGATTAAGCATTGTTTTCATTATTTATGATAATAAAAGAGGAATTCAGTTCTTTAGACATGAGGTTTTTTTTTTAAATGTTATGTTTCCTCTGTTTTTTGTGTAACAAGTTAGTCTTAATCTTAACAAGTAGTGCATTATTGTCATGAACCATGATTGATATTAATATTAGTAGGGTCTTAATGTCTTATGGTCCATTTAAATTGAAAGCCATTGTCAGCATATATATATATATATATAGTTGCCTAGCTACCATCTGCATTTCTTGAAAGATTGAGAGAATATAATGTAACATAGTTTGCCTTTTATAAGATGAGTTATGTTATATGTAATGGTTTGTATATGAACATTGTGTCTATAATTCTTTTAACTTAGATGTGTAAGGTTTGATTGGTATGATTTTCATGCTGGATTTAATAGCAGGAAATAAGTGTGATGGGAAACATAAAATATCCAACAAAAGTAAACAATGCAAGTAACCCGGGTTTAATTCGCGATACAAATGCAGTTTGTTTATGGATTTCTTAATTTTTTTTCCCTTAAATTGATGTCGTTAAATATGATCTTTTATTATATAATATTTTTAAATATATATATTTTTTAGTCACACTTAAAGTTTGCATGATGAGTAGGGGTGGCAAGCGCGCCCCGCCCCGCCAGAAGCTCGCCTTTGGCTAACTGCGGGTTGGCGGGCTGGCGGGCTAAGCCCGCCAAAGCTCCTTTTTTTTTTGCTATTAACTACTAAATAATATATATAATTTCACAACCATATTAATAAATTTATAATTTTCAATGGCATAAAAAATTATATTTTTATATTGACAAACATTAAAGTCTTTGTAATTATAAATATCTAATAAATATAATTATAAACCAAATTTTCATTCAAAATATAAGTATAAATATTCTCTCCAAAGCAAAATAAACATAATCCAAAACATAATTATAAATATTGTCTCCAAAATAACATAAACATAATTCAAAACACTCAATTTTTATCTTCATACTCTTGCAAGTTAGGTTGGGGGAAGTTAGGTTTTAGGAAAAAAATTGTAAAAACACCCCCTCACTAAAAAAAACCTTAGCCCGGCGGGGAAGCCCGCCCCGCCCCGCCAAAGCCCGCCAAAACCCACGGTTTAAGCGGTGCGGGTTAGGCGGGCTTTTGCTATTTGGCGGTTCCGATTTTCCAGCCCAGCCCCGCCTTTTTTGGCGGGTTACACGGGCCGGCCCAGCGGGTTTAGGCCCGTTTGCCACCCCTAATGATGAGTGATAAATTTATATTTTATGATAATTTTTGGGTTAAATATTTTTGTCGTCCCTAAGGTCTGGGTGAAAATCAAATTCGTCTATGATTTTTTTTTGTTATTAAAATCATCCTCAACGTTATAAAACGTTATAAAATAATCCTTTTGTCTATAAATAACATTTTTTTGGACAATTTTATCCTAAAATAAAAATAAAAAATATTAAAGAAACCACCCCAAATCCTCCATTGACAAATTCCCAAAATAATGTCAATCCCCAAAATTGGCAAAATAGAAACTACGTTAAAGATAAATTTTGTACAAAAACTACTTCAAAATTACAACAACAACGTAATTAAAAAACAGTGCTCAAGTTAGATACAGATTCTTAAAAATGGTAAAAATAAGAAAAACCTGAATATTTGACCCCAAGCTCCAAATGACCATGGCAAATGTACCAAAACTAGTACAGCACATCAAGAACCAAATGTATTGAGAATGGCACAATTGCTAAATTGCACTTGATGCGAGGTATCAATGCACAGTCCCACATTTAAACTCAAAGAAGTTTCAAACTTTACAATCAAAATCCAGGATTCATCGACTCCACAAAGAGGGACAAAAGAAAAACCTTGAACATTTAAAAAAAAACAACCTAAACCCACACGCCACATGAACCCCAAACCCTCTCTATCCCGAAAAACCTTTTTCAAGCAGAGAACATGAACACAATCCTCGATCTCTCTCGCTGAATGGCAATCATGAAGGAAAACATTCGCTAGTCTTCGTCGGAACCTCCACCGTGACTCGTGACTCATGACTCACGACCGAAGCAACGATGGAGATGACAGACAGCTGCGGCGACTCGTGACTATCTGACTCGTCCTCGCCAGAACCTCCACCGTCACCAGTGAAAGCTTCCTCCCCTCCCTTCCGTTTCCAGTTCCACTCCGGTTCAGTTCTTGCGGACAGATCCGAACATTTATAATTTCTCTGGGTCGGGTCTCCGCTTCGAGTTGAGGCTCCACAAGAGCTCCGCACAACAGTGATTGGCGTCGATAACTCAACACCAGCTGTTGCTCTGCTTTGTTTCCTTCTTCTTTCTTTCCTTTTCTTTCTTCTTCCTCTCTGTTTCTCTCTTCTTTTGTTCTACGTCTTTTGTTTTTTTTTTTGTTTCTGTTTTAGGTGCGAGGAGTGGGGTAAGGGGTGGGATAGTTTATTTTTTTAATATTTTTATTTTTATTTAAGGGTAAAATTGTTCGAAAAAATGTTGTTTATGGATAAAAGGATGATTTTATAACATTTTTGTAACATTAAGGATGATTTTAATAACAAAAAAAGGTCGGAGACGAATTAAATTTTCTACCCAAACCTTAGAGATGAAAAAAGTACTTAACCCATAAATTTTTCATTAGAAAGAGTGGAATTTATCAATTTAACTTGTACTTATTCCTTAAAAATACATGCTTTTGTGAATTTTCTCCTAATTGTGTTTAATTGATTGAAATATATGTTTTAAACTTTTAAAATTGTCAAATTAATTTTATTTTTATTCCATTTGATGCTCTTTAGACCCTAAACCCTAAACACTACAAGAAAAATGTTGAGTATTTTCGGATTTACAGTAAGAAAAATAATTAAAATCCGTACCATCGGAAGAAATCGGATGGTATAAGCCTTGCCAATAAATAGTTGCCGTCGGATTTTTTCGTGCGACGGTAATTACCGTCAGATTTTGTGATGGATTACCAACTTGGAAAACCAATTTGTTATTGTCGATTTTTTCGACGGTATTGTTGACACCAAAAAATGTTGTTTTGCGCACACTATTACCATATGATTGTTCCTACGGTAATGTCAATTTAAAAAAAAAAATTAAAATAAATGGTTACTTTTTAATTTTTAATTTAAACTTATTTTTCACACAATTAATGGTCAATTCATAAATAATAAAAATTTAATATTTAAAATAAATAATACAATGTTCAAACAAATAAAAACTCAAGTACATCAAATAAATACAATGAAAGAATAAAACTATACACTAACAACTATAGATCCTGATAGTCCTCGTCCTCGTCCTCGTCCTCGTCGATCCCGTGGCCCTGAGTCGACGGTGTAGAAAGCGGTGATGTCTGTATCCCAGGACCGCTACCACTAGCAGGACCACTACCAATCTGCCACCAGTAGCGGTGCTACCACCAGCAGGGTTGATGCCAACAGCGCACATCTAGGCTTAATACACCTCCGTCTGAGCTTCCATACGCTAAAGCCGCTCTAGCAACTCCCTCCACTTCAGTCTGAGCTCATCCGTAGATGTCATGTGGGTGGGGATCTCTTGATAGTTCTCCCGATAATCATTCAACTCCTGAGCTTGCTGGTGAAGGTTGTGTTGGAGCTCCTGCACTTGCAGTCTCAAATTCACGCCTTTCTCGGGGTCGATGTCTTGACTGGAGGCATAGCCTAAAGACGGCCTCAACGTGGAGGTGCGGAGGTTGCTGGTGAAGAACGATCCCAGCCCGTATACGCGGTTCTTGTACGGTGCTGAGGCGATCTCGCGCCAAACTGCATCGGGACCAACGACTAAAGCTGCAGAGCCATCGGTGATGTCTTTCCCACTTTGCTAAGACTGCTGAGTCGTGGCCTCTAGTCTCTGTGTGTAGGACTCCTGTGTAACACAAGTTATTGTGATTACTATGACAGATATACAGTTAATCTCTAATAATTTTATAGCAGAAGATCAGATGTATGTTTACTCAAATAATGATCCTGAGACCGCTGATAAGCGAATCTTGCTTTGTTCTCCTTTATCACGTGGGTGTACTTAAACGTCTCCGCCAATGTCACCTCATGATTCAACGACTTCGACTATACCTGTTGCATCGAAACAATATGATGATCGGGGTTGCCTAGTAATGATATGCAAAAGAATATAACTAAGTTAATATCAAAATTAAAGTCACTACATACCAGCCCGGCCTTAGTCTTCATGAAGGTCGGCATCTATACCAGGCATATCAGAGACTTTCCAGGTGAAGAGGTCAGAGTTTCTTCGTAAGAGGCCAATGAGATGTGATTTTAGACCTTCCTCTAGATTGGCCCCTATTCTCGTTGTCTTTTCGACATGATCCCCGATTTGTACTTTTTTATCTTTTCTTCAAGTTAGAGACGTAGTTCTTCCCGAGTTCGGACACCGTCGAATTCGACAGTGTTGACTGCCTGTTAAATTAAGACTTTCATTGTAACAATTTCGTGCCAATTTATTATCTCCTTTTATGGTAAAAATTCCTTCTACAATGGAAAACTTCATACACAAGTGAGCTGTAGAGACAACTACTACTAGTCAGTTTAAAGTGGTCTGACCTATTAAGGCATTATACATTGACATGATGTCAACCACAATGTAGTCGACGGTTAATGTCCTTGTTTTGTGCCATTTTCAAAGGTGGTGTATAGAGAGATAAATCCAACAGATCGGATCGGCATGTCCCCTAACCCGAAGAGGTTATCTGAGTACGACTTCAGATCCTTTTCTTCTAACCCGAGTTTATCAAAAGCAGGCTTAAACAGTATGTCTGCCGAAATTCTTTGATCCACCAGAGTTCTATAGAAATTTATATTGGCGAGGATCATTGTTATTACTACTGGGTCGTCGTGGTCAGATGCCACCCCTTAAGCATCTTGTTTGGTGAACGAGATGGTTGGTAAATCGAAAATTTTGTTGTCTTCTCCAACTTGGTATACTTCTTTGAAATGCTTTTTACATGAGGATTTCGAGATTTCTCCTCCAGCAAACCCTCAATTTATCATATGTATATGTCGTTCAAGAGTTTGTGGGGACGTTCTTATCGTCCTCCGTCCTCATCTCTTTTTCTCTTTCTTTGATCATCCAATCTTTCAGCTAAGTACCTTTCTAGCTGACCTTCTCTGGCCATCTTTTCTTTGACATTTTTCAAATAATAACAATCATTAGTAGAATGCCCATACAACTTGTGGTACTTGCAGTATTCTGTCTGACTTCCTGCCTTTTATGTTTAATAGGGCGAGGAGGTGAAAGCTTTTTAGTGTGACATATCTCCCTGTAGACATCTATAAGAGAAACTCGGAGTTGAGTGTAATTATGGTACATTCAAGGCTTTTCTGAGTTGTACTTTTCCTTTTTCTTAGCTTCCTTCTCCTTATCTCGAGTTAGATAGGACAGGTTGGGTCTCGGGGGAGGCTCTCTAAGTTAAGAATTTTTCTCCATGTTAATGCATTTTTCTTCCCGTTCTTGTACTTTGTACAAGGAAGTCGGGTGTCGCTTAGATATGGATTAGGAGAACAACCCTTCTTTAAGGTCATTAACAAGCCCCATTATTACTGTTTCAGTAGGTAAGTTTTGTATTTTCAAGCAGGCTTTATTGAATCTTTCTATATAATCTCGGAGTGTCTCTTCGACTTCTTGTTTCACTCATAGCAGGCTTGGAGCATGCTTCACCTTGTCCTTTTGTATTGAAAACCTAGTAAGATACTTCCTAGCTAGGTCGTCAAAACAGGTTACCGACCAGGGAGGTAAGTTGTCAAACCATTTCATTGTAGCTTTGGTTAGGGTTGTCGAGAAAGCTTTGCAATGAGTTGCATTAGAAGCGTCAACTAAGTACATCCGACTTTTGAAATTTCTGAGGTGATGTCTTGGATCGGTCGTCCCGTAATAGAGATCCATGTCGAGAGTTTTAAAATTTTTGGAAACTCCAACTCACATGATCTCTTCCACAAATGGATCTTCACCTTCCAAAGGACTTTCCTCCCGATTGGGGTTGCTTTCTCCACGCAAAATTGGGGTGATTCCTCCATTCCTGATTGAATGTATTAGCATAGGGATCATTATTGGGATTTCTAGAGAAATTTCTCATATAATTAACTTGCTTAGGAGTGGGTTGAGCATAACTATAATTCTCCTCTTGGTTGAAGCTTTCACTCATGTCATAGCATGCATCTTGAGTATTAATGGCTGAGACTTGCATCACACTCAAGTGCTGAGTAATCATACCGATCTATTGTGACATGATCTTGTTCTGAGCTAGAATGGCATCCAGGGTGTCCACCTCCATAACCCATTCTTCACAGGATTCACAGGATTTCTCTCAAAAGAATACAGATATTGGTTATTAGCAACCGTCTCAATAAATTCATTAGCCTCTTCACGCGTCTTCTACATGTGAAAAGAACCTCCTACGGAATTGTCCATAGACATTTTTGCCATCTCAGAGAGGCCATCATAGAAAATCTGCAACTTGGTCCAGTCTGAAAACGTATCTAAGGGACACTTCCTAACCATTTGCTTGTATCTTTTTCAGGCTTCATGGGGGTCTCACCATCTCTCTACCTAAAAGTCTGAACATCCACCCTTAGCATAGTCAACTTTTGAAGTGGGAAGAATTTAGTCAGAAATTCATTGACCACTTTGTCTCAAGAGTCCAAGCTCTCCTTGGGTTGAGTATCTAGCCACTACTTTGCTCTGTCCCTCACAGCAAATGGAAAGAGCATGAGCTTATAGACTTCATGATTCACTCTATTAGTCTTCACAGTGTTATAGATTTGCAGGAAGATAGAGATGAATATATATGAATCTTCTTGTGGGAGCCCATAAAACTGGCAGTTTTGCTGCACTAGAGTGATCAATTGTGCCTTCAGCTCAAAATTGTTTGCACCAATAGGAGGTACAGCAATACTGCGCCCATAAAAATCAAGAGTAAGAGCAGTGTAGGAATTTAGTGTCTTCCTATCTTGCTCATTACCATTTGCATTCCTACCATTAACATTAACAACATTATTGGGACTTTTGTGATCCATGGCTTCCTTCTCAAAAGTATCCCTGAGATTCTCACTGGCTTTGTAAGCTCTAGCTTGTTTCAAACACCGTCTCAAGGTCCTCTCAAGTTTAGGATCAAAATCAAGAAGGAGTTCTTTGTCCCTGTTCTTACTCATAAACAAATAGAAAACAAGAAAAAAGTATGAGAATCTATACGTTAGAGTGTAGAGAATTCCCAGTGAGGTATCCTATGTAAAAAGAGATAAAACAAAACAATGCAAGCAATTAAACTAAAAATTTCGAAAACTAATAAGAAAAAGTAGCTAACAATTTTCAAAAATTAAACAAGAGACAATAATAATATTTTTGAAAATTGCAAAAAAAAAATCTCTAACGGGACACTAAACTTAAAATCAGAAATTAAGGAAAAATAAACAAAGTCGAATTTAAAAATTTAAAGAAAAATAAACAAGCAAATAAAACTAAGAAAAATAATACCTAATCTAAGAAATCAAATAACTGATAGTTGTCAATCACAGTTAATTCTCGGCAACGGCACCAAAAATTTGTTGAGGATTTTCTATATCCACAAACTAATCGGCAAGTGCACCCGAGTCGTCCAATTAATACCTCAGGTGAGTGAGCGTCAATCCCACGAGGATTGATGGACTGAGCAACAATGGTCAAATGATTAGCTTAGTCAAGCAAGTAGAAAGTAGTTGTTTTGAGGTTCAAAAGGATTAAATAGAAATTCAAGGAATAAAGAAAAAAATTAAGAGGTTTGGTGAGAAATCAATGAGAGAAATCAGTTAAGGTATCGGAGATGTTTACTTTTTTGGATTAGGTTTTCTTACCAACTATTTTAATCATGCAAGATTTATTTCATAGAAAATTGTAATTGACTAAATCCTAATGTCTTAGTGATTTAGTCTCCTCTAACCTTCATTAACCGCCAATGTCTTGGTAACTTAATTTCAATTAGAGGGTTAAGTTCAAATCTATTTTATGGCCACAAAAACCCTAATTACTCAAAGCTAAGAGAATTATATGTCACGTATCCCGATTAGTTCAAGTAATTAGCAATTTAGGAGGAATTTACTTTCAAGCTGTTGTTCAGGTGAGAGACCTCTTCCAAGAATCACAAGAATGCATATAGAATAAGGGTTATACTTTCGTTCCACCCAAATTCATAAAATGAAGAACGAAAGTAATCTTATTCATTGAATCAATACATTAATTAAAATAGAAAAGCAATAGTCTTAATCCATAGAAATAAACAGAGCTCCTAACCTTAACCGAGGAGGTCTAGTAGCTCATGACTTATAGAGAAAACAAGAGTTCTCAAAAGTGTGGAAGTGCCGAAGAAAGAAGATTCCCCTGAAGGGTGAATCTTTTTCCTTTAATATTTAACTTAATTTGATTCAAAACTAAAATAAAATATTAGATCCTAAAACTAAAAGATATTGTTTGTAAATAAAAATTACAAAAATAAAATAAAAGATAACTAATAAAAGCTAAATCCATTTAAAGATGCTTCATTGATGGGATTCAAATTCAGATTGCCTGGCACTAAATGTCAGTTGGGCGTTTAGCGTCCAAAGAGGCAGAAATGATATTGAGCTTGCTGTGTTGCTAGCACTAAACGCTAGTTGGGCGTTTAGCGCCCAAGGGGGACAGCTCCAAATCTTCTCCTTTTTGCACAAAACTATGCCAAATTACTCCGAATTTCACCTGAAATAAATAAAAACCCTAAAACACTCAAAGTAGCATTCAAAGAGAATTTTTGTACTAAAATATTATAAAACTTAATAAATTCTAACTGAAAATGACTAGAAAATAAGGGGAAAATAGGGTAAATATGCTCACGCATCATGGACCCCTGAATGAATCCGCCACGGATGAGGATTTCCCGATGTTCCTTCTCTGTGGGTGGCGTTTGTTCTCTCTCGAGGTGGAGGTAATGCTAGCGTTAGGTCGTCATGGTGAAGTTCTGGTTTTGACTCAGACGTCGTGTGACCGTCTTCATACTGATTGTCTTCCATTCGTGAATGTAAACTTTTAGGTCCCCGGCAACGGCGCCAATGTTCCCGAGGAGTTACCTAAAACGGTGATTTGGGCCTGAACATGGGGTCCAGCCTCCTTTTGAGGCAGCATCCGACCCATTCGAATGTCGGGGTGCCGCCGTCCGAGTTCTTCGTGAGGAGATGGGGATGGTACCTATATGAGACTCCGATACTTAAGTTACCAAAGAGTTTAAGCAGGTTTTTAGTAGATTAAGACTTGGATATACCTAAGGAGTGTCAGTATATTTATAGTAGAATAGATAATTACCTTTTGGATTAGTTTCACCTTTGTTGGTGGATAACCATTCCCTTTATCTTGGGAGTTTGTTGAGATATATCTTCTAGATGAGGTAGAAATAATAGGAGATATTTAGGGAGATAGTTACTTATTTAAATAAGTATGGTTGGACCTCCTTGTTGTATCTGACTTCTTATGATGTCGGGCAAACAGAAAAGGCCACCCTTTTTATGGATAGTCCTTTATTCTTATTGGGCCTAACTTTATTTCGGATTAAAATATGAACATAACTCTTTTTAGCATTAAAGTTTTTTAATTGTAATAGAAATTAGAATTTTAAATTTGATTAAAAAATTAAAATACTTTTCGAATTCATTTTAAAATGACTAAAGTAAATATTAATAAAAAATATATTAAACAATTAATTTAAATAAATAATTTGTTTAAATAATAGTTGAACTATATTATAAATATTAATAGAATAATAATTATCTAATAACAAAAAAATTAAATAAGTTTTCAAACAAATAATTATACTAAATAATAAATGATTTGTAATACATGAGAATAAAATTTATAATTAAAATATCTCAATTTAATATTAATAAAATTTGTCATATGGTGATCTTGGCATTTTCTACATACCATAAAGATATAAATCCAAAACATAAGCTAAATAATACATAAAGATTTCACTTTTTCCACTTAATTTCATATTTTTTAAAGATTTTTATAGTATTTACGTGGGCTCAAAGTTATTTTAACATAAAGAAAAGAATAAGGAGACACTACACATTTAGACACCATAAATATGAGAAAACAAAAATATATGTAAAGTCTCAGAATAAGACCCATTTACACTAAAAAAGCAGCTTCACATAATCAGATCCAACACTTTTGTGAATGGCTTGTTAATCCTAGATACCAAACTATCCATAATAAGCTCCGATCATAAGTAAATAAATCTAAAAAGAATATTTTGACTTATGTATGAATTAGTTTCTATACTCTATAATTCACTTTGTGAATTTCATATGTCCCATATTATTTTTGATTCTATGTATTCAAACTTTTATAAAAAATGAAATAGTTATACTCTCAAATTCTCAATGATCACCATTGAAAAATACAAGTACTATTCTCTAATCAGCATTATCAAGCTGGCTCTACAATTACTAAAGGTTTTCGTGATAAAAAAATATATTTTTTAAAAAACTTTAAATCATTACCTATGTAAAAATATATGAATAGTTATGTTCCAGTCCAGTCTAACAAAGACTTTGGATCCGACCACGAATTATCGATCCGCCGGATCATTCGACCCGAATTTAAGAGTGACCCGCATATCACTTTACATCTGCTAAAAAAACCTGGAGAGCTAATAGAAACTTCTATGGTGATGGGCCCAAATGAAGGAGTCCACCCGAGTTCAGAGTATAAATGGAGAGGGACTTATCCCTCCCCAGAGGTACGTCACATTTCTTATCCTAATTAGATGCCTCTTGGTGCAGACACTAACTTAAGTATCGAAGTGTCCTTACAGGTGGCCCCACCTGCCGATCCACTGACAACTCGGACGATTACCTCACCCCTAAAATTTGCGCCCAGATCCAAATCCTTCCTCACACCCATTTGCTCTAACCTGCTCTAACCTCGACCTCACCCATTCCGCCACTCACCCAAGCAACCGAACAAGTTATATATAGAATTAAATACTCTTTCGATTTTTAAAGTTTATGTTTAAAATCAAAATAGTCTCTAATATTATAATTAATTTTAAAATGATTATTTTTCTCTAAATATTAATGTTTTGACCAAATTTAAAAAAGAATATATTAATATTAAGCATAAATATTAAGAATTAAGAGAATATTTAACCCCACATATATATATATATATATATATATATATATATATATATATATATATATATATAACAAAAATCGAATTTAAATTTTTTTTATAAAAACTTTGATATGATATATCATTAAACCATGAAAGTTCAAGTCTTTTAGTCATAAAAGTTGAATACTATATCAAAATCATTTCTATATTATGTAGAAACCCATAAATTAAATGGTTATATATCTCATTTTAATTTTTTGGAAATTGAAGTTGATCATTTTCTCATCATTGTATTGTTGCTTTGATATTCAGCGCAGTATTGTTATTAACTTATAGCCATAAACTTCAAAAATACCGAATCCTATATAGCACGAAGTACATAAACATAAGAACAAATATAAACAATAAAATGCAATATCAAAGAGTGGAAGAATTGATTTTCAGTATAGATTCATTTAAATGCTTGCTAGAAACATGTATATGCATTATACAGGAAAGAACAAATGACATCTTTCATATTATAATACAATAAGCAACAACTTCAAATAATAGTAAATACATATATATAATTACAAACTTTACATATAAAATCATAATATAAAAATAACAACATAATGAAAAGATATACAAAGAATTACAACCGATATGCAAGACTAAAATGATATACACATAAGCTAAGCAATATTAACATAAAAAGCTTAATTATATGATAATATCTAAATAATATACTATATATAATTTAATTACCTTCACATATATGATGGTGAATGGAATAAGAGGTAGGCACAAAAAACCAATCAACCTCTTAAAATCTTCCCACTGAAGGAATGTAAATTAAGCCTCATATAAAAAGAAGCTTAATTAAAAGAATTTCCTAGTGCTCAAAGTTGTTGCTTCTTTTGGCTCAATAAACCCTAGACGAAGCTCAAGATCCACTTCAATATTCTTTTCTTCAATAATACCTTTCCTTATCTCATTCATATAATTATTATAACTATGTGGCACCCCAACAAGAAGAGGAAATTGATGAGGAATTTCTGAAGTACCACCAATTATTGTTCCTTTGCCCCTTTGGATTATTGCATAATCATCATCATCATCATCCATTTCTAGAAAATTCCATGGCTTCTTATGGTTGGTATTATTATTTTTTTGTTGATCATCATCAATTTGAAGCAACATTTTCTCTTCAAGTGATTGCCTAAGCCTGGCTCTATCTCTTCTATGAATATTCATGTGGCCTCCAAGTGCTTGTGCATTTGAGAATCCTCTCTTACAAAAAACACAAGTATAAGATTTAGTTTGGCCATCCATTTTTCTTTTTCTCTAGTATGAGGGCAATAAGCAATTAATAGCAAAAATAAGACAATTTTATTAATTTATTTCCTTTGTTTTCCTAAGTCATCAGTTAAATAAATAGTTACCATGCCTTCTTATAAAAGGGGAATAAACTAATAAATTAAACATGTATAATAAAATAATATAGGAGAATCTTTTTATACACATTCATTGATTCAATTAGACATATTTCCTTTATGTTGCATGGAGAGAGTATATAAGAAAAAAAATTGATTTTGTTTATTTAAAAAAGAAAATGTACTATTTTTGACTTCATGAAAAGGTAAGAAACGTTTTCGCTATATATGAGAAGTAAATATTCATGTTTTTAATTCATTATTGTATTTGTTTGTGTGCTTCAGGAAGATATTCTATTTCTTAGTGGATCAGCTACTTGTGTTGTAGGAATATGACCTAATTGAGAAAATATATTATTGGTCCTTTGTATATGTATGTTTTATACTCTATTAGTCCAATTCTGGTATATATATTTACTATTAATTATAGTGATTAATCTCTTATAGTAATTTATTGGTTTGTAAATATTTCGATGGGTGGACAGATGACCTAAAATTATATTTTTATTGTTTTAGATTGAATTTTTGGGGTCAATATAAATTAGCATAAAGTAAATAAAAAAAGTCTATATAAAAATTTGTTTAAATACAAGGATTAATTATTAATTTGGTATCCAAAAAAATTCAATTTTTGAAAAAAAAATTCTGAAAAGATGTTATTGACAAAACAACCCTTGAATAATTTGAAATTAAAATACGACAAAAAGAACTAATAAATATTATATTTTTCATAAATAACAAAAAAAATTTCATATTTAATAAACGACTTATTCATTAGCTCTAAATTTTTGTAGCAATATTTAAATAAATTTTTAAAAAGTACACAAAAAATTTTTAGCAAATTTTGATCTCTAAATTGTTTATATTTTTAAAAAAATGTGGTCATTCACAATAAAAAAGATTTAAAAAAAAAATTTGCTTTGACAAAAAATTATCAAATTCTAAGGATGAAAAGATATTTTTTCTAATAATGATTCAAAACCTTTGCATCAAAATTTGATCTCTAAAATTATTTTTTAAAATATATATTTAATATCTAATTTTTTATGATATTTTTAAATTTTTCGGGAGCTTAATTGTTGTTAGCATATTTTAAAGTTCGTTTTGTCAGCAATGCAAATTTTCAACTACTATTTTGATAGTTTACTCTAAATACAAATTAAAAAGACTTGTGTAAGAGAATATAAAAATATGTGTTAAAATAGGTTTAATTATTCTATTAGTCTCTATAGTTTTGCGAAATTTTTAGTTAGGTTCTTATATATTTTTTTCTTTTAATTGAGTTCTTGCACAAAATTTTATTTTTGATTGGGTCTCTATACTTTTTTTTCTTTTATTTGGGTCTCTGCACCAATTTTTTTTAATTTGGTCCCTATCTAATTAAACCAATTATTGTTAAGAGAGACCTAAATGAAAAAAAATTGGTGCAAAGACTCAATTAGAAAGAAAAAAATATAAAAATCTAACTGAAAATTTCGCAAAACTATAAAGACCAATAGATGAATTAAACCTTAAAAATATAATTATTTATATACGTTTTCTTACTAAATTAAGTTGTTGAGAAAAGTAATTTATGACAAATTTTATTTAAAAAACTAACATAATAATAGTTAAAAGACCAAATTGATCGGTTTAAAAGCTGAGACTAATGATTATCATAAATTGATTGTTATCTTTATAAACATATATATGGTTGGAAGAATAGATTTATCTCGATTTGGAAACCAACATTTTCGATCAATGTTGTACCATTCACTGGTCAGTACAGATATTGCAACTTCATCTTTGCTATGTGTCGCCTTACTTATAATAAATGACATGTGTCATGACAACTATGGTACCTCGAGTACATGAGATGTACCATGTCATGTACTATGTGGCAATAGCTTTGGAAATGTGATGTGGTTTTTCTGGTTCGATGTGATAAAATTAAACTTTCTATTATTGATTATTCTTCTACCCTTTCGAGTTTCGAATTTCCTTTTCTGCATATCAATAAATTAGTATGTCTAATAACGAATGACTAAATATGAGAAGAAAGGCAAAATGATAAAATATTAGCAAGTTTTGATACCATATCTCACCTTGAAAAAGACGAAAATCATATCATTTTATAACTCAATTTTCATTCTTTGTCATTTTGGCTTATCAATATGATAAGTGGACTATAGTCAAGAACTATACCAATAGATCAATGAAGCTTTGTCATTCATTTTCTATCTGTTTTGTTTACGTAATAATCTGAATTGAATTGATAATTTTTAAATTATAGACACAAGTGTTTTGAATTCGATTTTATATAATGGATAATATTCTGTTTATTTAGTATTATATAATTGTTTCACTTTAATATTGTGTTCGATTTATTATGCAAAGTTATTTTGAATTTGATTTTATATAATAGATAATGTACCGTTCATTTAGTACTATATAATTGTTTCACCTTAATAATGTGTTCGGTTCATTATGCAAAAAGCTGTTCTGAATTTGATTTTATATAATGGATAATGTTCCGTTCATTTAGTACTTTACAATTGTTTCACCTTAATAACATGTTCGATTTTGTTATGAGTTGAATTGAATTGAATGGACGCAATTGTTCTGAATTGAATTGTATTGAATTGTAATCTCTAAATTGTAGACACATGTGTTTTGAATTTGATTTTATATAATGGATAATGTTCTGTTCATTTAGTATTATACAATTGTTTCACCTTAATAACGTGTTCGGTTCATTATGCAGAAAGCTGTTTTGAATTTGATTTTATATAATGGATAATGTTCCGTTCATTTAGTACTATACAATTATTTCACCTTAATAACGTGTTTGGTTCATTATGCAGAAATCTTTTTTGAATTTGGTTTTATATAATGGATAATGTTTCGTTCATTTAGTACTATACAATTGTTTAATTTCACCTTAATAACATGTTCGGTTCATTATGAATTGAATTGAATTGAATGGACACATGTATTCTGAATTGAATTGATAATCTCTAAGAAGAGGAGAAGAAAGAGGAAGAGAAGAAGAATGAAAGAAGAAAAACTTGCGTGTGCAAATTTGGAAGAAGAAGAACCTGCGCAAATTTAAAAGAAAAAGGAGGAGGAGGAGCGCGTGATTTAAAAAGTTGTTACAACAACTTAGATGGACTTAAATAAAAAATTTGCTTGAATTTAGAGCTTTATTCTTAGTTTAATTATTAAAACATATTCACATTAGACCAAAGATTTAAAAATTAAATCAAACATTGAATCATTTTAACTACTGATTTATTAATTTAATGGTTCAAAATTTAATTATAATTCAGTTAAAATATTTCTATTATAGTAAAATAATATATAAAATTATAAATAAATACACAAAAATATAACTATACGAATATAAACAGTTAAGATATATTTTCATCAAATCAATATAAGAATATAAATTATCTTTTGTAGATATAAATATTGCATAATTATTTTTACTCTATCTAATTATCGATTTTATAACTAAAAAAAGTTTATATTAAAAATATTGTAGAACTTATTAATTCTACGAAACTTAAAATAAACCTATTAAAAATACTATATAACCCGTACGTTGTTAGTAAAAAAACTAAATATAACAAACTTTACATAAGAGAACAAAATATATATATTAATTATAAATAGATAGATTATTTTACAGGCACGTTAAAATTATACATAGATTGATGGATAGTAAAAATAAAGATAAAAATAAAAGATATGCATAGATAGATACATATATCTATAATCTATAATAATATATAATACTAATACATAAAATTTGGTATTCAATTTTTTGTTTTCTATTTGAATTTTACTAACATTTCAAAATTATTTTACGGCTACTTATTTTACTAATATTTACAAAAACCTCAGCATAATCTCTGTTCAATTTTTTACTTTCACAATCTATCTCAGTATTCCAAATCTATAAACAAACGCAGCCTTACACATGGTTTGGGTTTTTATTTTTTTTTGGGTCAAGCGTGACTTGCATTTTACATTCCAGTTTTATATTATTATTTTGTCTGTGGACGTAATTATTGTCGTTCTCTCCCTGGCCCAAAATGCCACTTTAAAAAACATGTACTCTTATAAAAAATCTCAATCTGAGAAACACACCTTGGAAAAAAAAAAAAGACTAAGCCAACACTACCAAAACAGCACACAGGTATCGCAACAGTAGCAAGAGGGTAGGGATGAAGTTCCTGGTGTGCGTTCAATAGGATTAGGTGAGGCTGTAGGTGTTCGAATTGTGGGTTGAATCCGGGTCTGCACCCGGTCCGGTCCGGGTCTTCGGACCCTTCCCCATGAAGAAACCAAAAAAACTTACTGATATTTAGAGATGAAAAGTCTTGGATAGTTGAAATAAAGGAGACGCCAAAACCCTGGTACTTGCTACTTGTTTCCTTCAATTTTTGCATTTTGTCGAAACGTAGGCACAATGAGAATCATAAGGTACGCCAACCTCCATTCCGCATTCCTTCTTCGTTTGTTTCGCCCTGTTCCTTTGAGGCTTTATGCTCATTCTCCTTTCCCAATTGCTCTTAACAATAATAAATAATAATAACAATGTTGATTATGCTGTTGCCTCTTTCAATACCCTTCTCAATAAGCGTGATCCTCCGATCCTCCCAAGTTGAATTCGATCCCAAAAGAGAAATGAAAATATAAATTAAAAAGATAATCGGTAAAAATTTAAAATTAAATAAAATATTAAAAAATTATATAATAATAATAATAATAATAATAATAATAATAATAATAATAATAATAATAATAATTTTTATTTAAATTATATTATTTTGTTAATTTTTAGAGAATGAGAAGAAAGAAAGAGAAATATAAAGATGAAGAATAAAAGAGAGAGTGAAAATTTGTTAATTTTAGAAGAAAAAAATTTATTTTAATTGTAAAAAAAATTAGACGATATATTTTAATTTATCAAATTATTAATATAAATTATATATAGGTAAAAATAGAAGAGAGAAATAAAAAAATAAAGAGATGTAGATGAGAGAATTTAGGAAGTGAATTTATTAATTCTGAAAAAAAAAATATTTTCTCTCAATTTTAATAAGAGTGTCATGTGACACATTTGATTATTAAATTAGATAGTAATATATGATACAAAATATAGGTATATTTCAATTTTAATTTTAGTGCAATTAAAGAATATCATGTTGCACATTTTGATTGTCAAATTAGTAATTAGTCATTGATCATTGATATTGATAATGATATATAAAATAAATAGGGTGGTTGAAGGAATAAGAGAAATAGAGAAAGGGAGAGGGAGGAGGGGAGAACTCTTTGATTTTGGAGGAAAAGATCTAATTTCAATTGCAATGAGGGAGTGACATGTGGTACATTTTGGTTGTAAAATTAGTAAGGAGGGTAGAAGAATTCTTTAATTTTGGAGGGAAAGATTTAATTTCAGTTACAATGAAAGAGTGACATGTGACACATTTTGGTTGTAAAATTAGTAAGGATGAGAGGAGATTTCTTTAATTTTGAAGGGAAAGATTTGATTCCAATTACAATAAGAGAGTGACATGTGGCATATTTTGATTATAAAATTAGAGATATATATAATAGATATATAATAGATTGGTTCGATATCTAATGATCTTAGAGCAAAATTTACTCCTTTTGTGAGTACCAGTTTTCAAAAGTGTATCAAAGATTCTTTCAATTGAACAAAATAATAAAAATAAATCTAAAAGAAAAGCAAAAACAAATTTAAAAATAAAATTATTGAAATTGAAAAGAAAAATATTGAACTTAAGTAAAGCAGTAAACTGCCTTCCATAAGATCGAAGGACTTTGAAATCGACAACAAAGTGTTAAATCTTAAAAGAAAATAGAAAGAATAAATTTGCTTGAAAGATAAATTTGCATGAAAATAAAGATTACAAGAAATTTAAATGAAATTTAAAAGACATGGAAGGAATCCTATAGAAAAGAAAGCTCTTTACAAACTCAGAAAATCGCTGAGAATGTGAGTGTGCGAGAGTGTTTTCTGAAAATGAATTCCAACCATTTTTTCTTCGAACCTTCACCTATTTATAAGAGTCTTCTACCAATCAAATTCAAACATAAGTCCCATGTGCATTAATCTTTGAGTAACCGTTTTCGCTCTTTGGCACGATGTGGGTAACTACCATCAATTAGCTTTACTTATCAACTTATTCATTTCTTCGATTACTTCATTTTTTCTCGATGAGTCCTTATTTATCGAAATTCACTCCCTTGAAATTCACTCCCTTGTCGATATGCCATCTTCGATAAGCCCTATGAAGCAAGTTTCTACTTCGAAGTTCAAAATTTATTTATTTTCGATTAACAAATTGCCCTCTTAGGATTGATGCTCTATCGAGCTATCAGAAAAAAGCTCAATCCTATTTTCTCTTAAGAATTTTAAGACCCATAACTAGACAATTAATTCAAACACGGCTCATTAACTACCCACGTTTCCAATATTTTAAAAGTAACGTCCACAAAGACTCGTTTCCCCATTAATTACTATCCTCTCTCTTCTTTAATCGTGGCTTCTCAAAGAAGATTTTTCATTTTCAAAATTTGAAAAATTTCTCAAAAACCTCTTTATAAACCCTTTGTCCCATATTTTCATTTTTCTTTTCAAAATTCATCTTCTTCTAGTAGCTACGCCAATCTTTTCATCAAATTTCTTGTGCACCCTTCTTCATTCGAAACCAAACCAACACTCATTTCTTTTTCTTTCCAATATCAATGGCTTTTTTTAAAACCCTAGAAACGTCAACAGCCAAAGACAAAGACAAACAAGTTATGACTGAAACTTTTAAGCAGAATGACTTAAAAATAGTATCTCAATTCAACGACACTGTCATTGAAGACCCTGAGAATATTACAAATGACAAAAGGATCCTTTTCTCTTTTACTGTTGAAGATAATACTTGCTGTTTTGTCAGTCCTTTACAAACCTTAGAACAAGCCAAGAAAAACGCACATTACTTTTCAAGTGGCGAAGGAGAAGATTTGCTTATTAAACAAAACCTTTTCATAGCACCATTTATTAATGGCGAAAAACCTTTTTGAAACAATCCCAAAGTCTCTTTCAAGACTGCCAATTTCCTCACTTGGTACCAAAACCTCGAACCTATAAATGGCAACGCTTGAAAAGCACAAGGTATACATAAACACTTTCGTCTTTCTCATTTTACACCAACTATTCATCATTGGATGATTGGCGCTGTGCTCTATTTCTGGAACAAAGCTACAAACAATTTTTACCTCCCCTATGGAATGGTTGGTTCCACACTCTTCGACGTAGCTGCCATTACTGAACTTTCAATGGGCAACCCTGTAGCTACATTCGATATGAAGCCCACCAAATCCTATAACATTATCCTATAGCTAACATGATTGATGTTGCTAAAAATTCTGTTAACTGGTTAAATTATTGTTGTTGGATGTAGTGCAGATTTTTAATATTATGAAAGTGTGATCATGTTATGTTTCCTGTGTAAATTCTTGATGTATATGGAACTGAGGCTCTTGAAATGAGTTATGGCATAATTCATATAGATATGGTAATGAGTAATGAGAATTATTGATGGGTATGAGTTAGAAACTTAGAGAATCAAATTTGATTATGAAAAATTAGGGAGCCTTGCTGCAGAAATTCTGAAACAGATTAGACAACAACTTAAAATAAATTCTGGGAGCAATCTGACTAGTTTTTACAAGCAAAATTATTTTTACAATAACCTTTAGGAGGTCAAGATTTCTCTATAAAAATTTCAGGAAATTTGGTGAAGTGATTTGAAAGATGTGAATTTTTAAAAATTAGTAGTTGCTGCAAAATTTTCTGGTTTTCTGGTTTTAAGTATCAATCTCCAGTCACTAGAACTTTTGATTTATTTGGTATTTTGAGTTGATTTCAAAAGGATTTTACAGATCTATAAGTCTATTTTAAGTGCGTACAAATTTCACTTCCATAGCTATTTTGTATAGTTAGTTATGTCTCTTGGAAGTTGGGTTATTCGCAGAAAATTCAAAACCAATTACTAAAAACAGGGCAACAATTCCAACTGATATTTAATTAACCAAACGAGGTTCTATGAATCTGAAACTTGTTTTTCCCAAAACCTAGGGGTGTAGAGTGTATCCTCACCAAAATCCAAAAGTAATTAGAATTGAATTTATTGTACATTTTTCAAAAACAGAGTTGTCTGGTGTATTTTTCTGAAATCTTCTTAATGGTAGGCGGTAGCAGTATATTTTTATTAAAATTGTTATCAAATTCAATTCTAATCCAAATATAGTAAAACCTTATTCAAATTAAAGTTAGGATCTCTAGAATGACCTTACCAAGAGAGATAGTCCGTGCATAAGCTTTCTGATAAACCATTATTTTATGATTTATATTGTGTTTAATTGAGTGGTTTTATCAAGTCTTTACTCACTTATTCATGTGATTAGCATGATATTACAATTCCTTCCCAAAGTTGTTCTATGGTTGAAAACTTGCTTCATAGAGATATTTTTGTTGTGTATTTTAACTCTCTTTCATACCATTCGATGCCGTGATCCGTGTGTTAAGTGTTTCAGGTTTCATAGGACATGAATGACTTAGAGAATGGAGAGAAAGCTTGCGAAAATAGATGGAACATAAGAAATCAAGGAGATGACCAGCGAACACTGACGCAGACGCATGGCTCACGCAACCGCGCGAAATGGAGAAAATCGCAGTGATGCGTTTGCGTGTCTGACGCGAACGCGTGGATTGAAATCTGCACGGATGACGCGAATGCGTGGACGACGCGTACGCGTGGCGAGGAAAAACGCTGGATGACGTGATCACGTGGACGACACGTACGCGTGACATGCGCGATCTGCAGAATTTACAGAAATTGCTGGGGGCGATTTTGGGCTGCGTTTTGATCCAGTTTTCGGCCCAGAAACACAGACTAAAGTCGGGGAATATGTAGAGACTCGGGGAAGATTCTCATTAGGATAATTTTTAGTTTTTAGATCGGATTTTACTCCTCCTCTAGGTTTTCTCTCTACACATTCATAGTCTTAGAATTTTATTTGCTTTTGGATTTGGATATTGAGAAGAGTTGTTACCTCCGCCAAGACTTCGTCAAGTTTGTTTTTTACTTTTCACTTACTCCTTCGTATCCTTAATTTGTCCAGAGTTACAATTGGATTATTTTTAGATTTTATTAATACAAGAACTTTTTTTATTTTTAATTGATCTTTTTTATTATTGTTTATCATGTCTTTCTTTATTTTTCCTTTTAATTTTGTGAAGTCTACATTCATGATAATGGAGTAGTTCCCCAACTTGATTGGGAGTTAATTAAAAGGAGAACCTTGAGTTGGATTACTCAAGAGTCAAATTGTAATTGGATTTATTATTGGTTGACTCTCTAGTCACTGATGCTAATCCTTCCCAAAGGAGAGGATTAGAACTTGTGAATAGAAGTTGACTCCCAACTTACTTGACTTTTCTTTATTCAGTAAAGGATAACTAAGTGAAAACAATTACCAATTATCAATTGATCTTGAGAAAAATCCAACAAGGATAGAACTTCCAATTAATCTTCTCCCAATCAAGATCTTTATTTAAATTACATAAATTCTCTTATTTATTTTCCTGTTTCTCAAACTCAAAATTTCTTGGAAAACCTCTGACCAATAAACTGCACTCTTTTGTCAACTCGTTGGGAGACGACCTGGGATTCATACTCCCAGTATTTTTATTCTAATTTTGTGACAACCCTTTTAAATTGATAAGCGGATTTTCACTGGTTAAGAACTGTACTTGCAACGTATTTATTCCATTAAATTCTTAATCGGTCAATTTCCGCCTCCGTCACTTTCACAACATTAAAACCACATAACAAGATAGCAAGATGCTATTCCAAGAATCTAGAATAATAGTCTCTATTTTTCTTCAATATCTAGTGTTATACTGCCCAAAAGAATATAATTCTTAGTTCTTTAGAAACTTGAGTTCAATACGAACACGTGGACATAAAGTTTGTGCGAAACTGAGTTTGTTTGTTATATTAATTTTTAAATAGAAGACTGATCGCCAAGAAGGTAAATGCTAGACAAGTCAAGAAAATAAATAAGAATGTAAGTTGTCCCTAGGAAGGTTTAAAGTTAAAAGGTGATGCGGAGGTATGCTTATTAACATGGTGATGCGGAGGTATGCTTATTTATATGGTGATGAGGAGGTATGCGTATTTATAAGGTGATGCGGAGGCATGATGACAAGAAAGAAAATGAGAAACCATGAATGGATAATGATTCATGAGAACTGTTTGTTTGAATGCACCTTTGTGCCAAAGTGCTAATGCGGAAGTGTCTGCCTGACTGATAGCCTAAGATTGCTAAAGCGGGAATATCCATCTAACTAATAGCATAACGTATGTTGAATGGGCCTTGTGCCAAATTGCTAATGCGAAAGTGCCCGCCTGATTGATAGCCTAAGATTGCTAATGCGGGAATGTTCGCCTAACTGATAGCACTGTTTCTTACCTTGATGCCAAGATATCCTAACTGACATGGGTTAGCCCATGATGATAATTGTTCTTGACTGACACGGTAAAGAGACCATATTCGGGGTTTGCCCCGAGTAACATTGAGTTGCGGGTAGACAACCGACGCATGAGCTCATGGCCTGCACTAGGAATAGGCATGCATCATAAATTGTTTGCGCATTTGATTGTGATTATTTACTGTTCATTCTTTATGCTACATGCTATCTGCTTCTTGTTAATTTTCTATTCTCTGATTTTTGTTGGTGTTTTAAGGTTGTATAATTATAATATCTCCAAAACTTAGATTAAGATAGTAAAACTAGAAACAATATCCATAGAGAATAGCATAAAGAGCAGTATTAACCCCAACAGAAGATGTCAAGATAGAGTTATGTCAGAGCAGCACATCGGAAGTAGCCGAGAGACTTAGCAAGTGAGTTATTACGATAGATCCAGAATCCTAGGTTTCACGAGAGAGATGTGTTTTGACGATGTCGCCTTATTGGGAACCATATAGGTTCTCACCCTTTCCTTTTCCTTTCCCCCCAGATGGAAGATTTCGACTTGTCTGCCACCACTGGAGTCTTATTCAGAGAGGTACCAGAGGAGAATATATTTTTGGATCCTACAGGAGATTCTCGAGACTAGTTCTGGGATGATGCCTGCAGACTTGTGCCCCGATGGTGAGAAGAATGTAGGATAGATTATCTTTATTCCTTAGACTTTGCTTTTTCTCACTTTTGTAGCATTTGTTAGGGGTACATCTTGATATTTTCTTTTCTTTGTTAGTCTGGGTACCAGTTTAGGGGTTTTCTATATGAACCAGGTATTCTGAAAAGTTATCAGTTATATATATATATATATATATATATATATATATATATATATAGCTAAACGTGTCAAGTTTGTATGAACTAACTTAAGACGTATATATGTATGAAAGCTTTTCTGTAATCTTGTTGCTATTTACTTTATATTATATATCTCTGATAATGTTTTGGTTGCTACTAACGGGTTTACTAAGAAAAACATATGATAAAAATAAGCTACCATACGTGATTCTGTTAGTACGAAAGGCTCATAGGTAATAAATATTATCGAGCCTAGAATTTTATAGGATTACTAGGAGGTGACACCTGTTGACAGGCAGTGATCCACACCTTTCAAAAATTGAGTTGTTATAGCCGACTTTCTTCATGAAGGGCACATGTTTAATCTAGCTAAATTGCTCTTAGAAAATTTATATGATGAACTAGGGTAATTAGTTGATAGTCTTAAAAAAAAGTTTTCAATCAGTGCAGATGGTCCTCTCTGGCTCCTAAAACTTTGGCTAAATGCCTTTTTTGAAAAACATATGACATAAGGAGAAATTACAACTTCAAAAAACAAAGCATTGAGCGTTTTCGATTAGTTACCTTTCAACCAAATTTCAAAGATGCACACTCGACTGAAGAGCTCTTTTGGGAATCATTTTCGAAGTTCCATTCATGCAAAAATTTTCGAACTGAGGAACTAATGTTCGCCCACTTTTCAAATCGAAGATGTAACCCATCTTGGTTTCAATGCTTCCTTTTCTCCAATAATGATGATAACATTCTGAACAACACTATTTGGGCCAATTTCCTTGCCGTTTAGGTGTTTTCGACCGGAATCCCTTAATACAAATAGAACAGTTCAAAGTGACCCTCCATGCTTGTCATTATGTTGCTAGACAAATGGGTTTTTCACAAGCTCTCCTAGCTCCTTTCCCTCAGAAAGATAAAGCTCTCTGCCATATGGAATTCAAATCGGAAGACAATGCTAAAAAGTGTCTTAATATCAGTAACAAAAATCGGAGCCGTTACTCTCCTCTGTTTTTTGTTTACAGTAACTTCATCATTAAATCTTTTGTTGAATAGTGAAAAAATTGTTATTCTCGATATAACAGTTCGCTAGATGAAATAAAGAAAAGCTCGATTAAGACTTGTTTGAGTGTTTCTGAGGCATCCCAAAAAGGGCTCAAAAAAGAAAGGTCAAAGCCATGAAAACTTCGAGACAACAAAAACAAAAGGCCTAAAAAACTTTCACCAAGACTTCCAAACCAACAAAGGTAAAAACTTACTTAAATTTCTCTTGCATTTATTTTTCTGGAGCTCTCATATTAAACTCTTATTATCTTTATTTCAAAAGCAATCATCCAGCAAAAGTTCCTCCGATGAAAGTCCTCAACCTTCAAACAAACAAACTCCTTCCCATTTGAAAGATTCCTCCTTTGTTTCCAATGATTCCGATTCGAATGATTCATCGAAAACTTCTTCCTTCCACACCTCAGACCCAAAAGATCTATCAAGTTATATTTATTCATTAACTCAACATTAACTTTACCGATTTAAACTTTATTTCACTCATTACTACTTTTATCATAACAAAGACTGGAGAAACCATTTGACCAACTCCTTCTGCATCAATGGTACAAGTCAACCCAGAAAAGAAGGGAGATCATCATTCAAGTTCATCTTCTTCTAGAGACAATGTAATCTCTCAATATCTGCCACAAACTCAAAAAGCTTAATCACCTGCTCAGCCAATGACTACTTCCATCGTCTCTTTTGTCCAAGTTATCGATCCATTAGTCATCGAAGAAAAAAATCCAATGGATTCGATTAAAGAAAAATCCCCTTTATTTCAAGCAGTAAATAATTCTTCTTCTTCTTCTTCCATTGATGTTAACCTTATCATCAATCCCCCTCTTTCGCAAACAATTAACTCTCCTGTTCAAGACACTGAAAAGAAAATGTCTCCTCCTCAAGCTAATCCAGAGTTCAAAATTCCTTAAGATCCAACTAATCAATCTAAGCCATCTCCTCAAGAAGATCCAAAACTTATAAAAGGGCCTTCAGTTATTGTCTCTAGTCCTCCTGATGTTGAGTTGGCTAAACTCTTAGCTGTGATGTCTAGAATTACTCACAAGGCAGAGATGTTGACTTCAATTCTGACTATAGAGGAATCGTCAAAACAAAATCTTTCAAAAGATCTAACCCCGCAGACTTTCAAACAATTAACTTCCCTTCTTAGGCTCTTAACTAATACTGTCATGAGTGGGTTAAACAAGATGATTTGAATGATCTCTTATTTGACATTTTGAGTGCCTCCCTTGAATTTCAGGTTCCACTTCGATTTTTCAAGTTGGTGAAAAAATTCAAGAAGGTTTCTAATAACCCCTTTCATTCCTCAAGAAAAAATAAATGAAGTAAGGAAAGGAATGGCCAAAATTAAAACAGAATCTGTAGATATCGATGCGGCCTACTAATCGACACAAAGAACATTCAAGGAATTTGAGATTAATGTTGCCCATGCTGCCAGCACTCGAGCTCGCTTACCAAAGCGTAGGGAAGAACTTGAAAAAGAGCATGCTTTAGTTCAAGAAGAATAAGCTGCTTTGGAAGAACCTTATGTTAAAGCACAAAAGAAAAAACAAAATCTGTTTCGAAGCCTTTGTGAAATGGAGAACAAATAGGTTGAGATTAAAAGGAAGTACAACAGAATGCAAGTCAAAGAAAACGATGAAATCATGCTTTACTCTTCTTATAATGAAGAAAAAGTTTAACTTCGCTTTGAGCTGGAGGAATTATTAGAGCCTTATTTTCGAAGGACTTAAAATATTCTTCTATAAACTTCCTTTCTATTACTTGTACTTCTCTTTTATATATTAAACATTACTTTTCCAATATCAATATCATTTTAGATATTTTTCATTTATTGACTTAACTTCATTACCCAAATTGATATTCTTAATGCGATATGCATTCCCAGAGTATAAATCAATTACCTGGAAAGGGCATTCCCCATTATGGGACCACTTACCATTTTGACTTTCTTTCCATCGGAAATATAACTTTGAGAATTAATTCACCCACTTGGAAATACTTTTCTTTTACTCGTTGATTATAAATACGAGCAATACTTTCTTTTTTATGAATGAGATTTTCAAGCACCAAAATACATTCATTATCTAACTCATTTAATTCATCGAACATTGCATTCCAATGATCTTCAATTGGCAACTCATCTTGCCTCATTACTCTTAAGATATCGAGGTTAATTTCTAAGGGTAATACTGCATCATGACCATAAACTAAGTTATAAGGAGACGTACTTGTCAATCCTTTGAGTGAATTTCGATAAGCTCATAATACTTGACTTAAAGTTTCATGCCAAGTTTGAGGTTTTTGGCTAATTTGCTTTTTAATCAAATTGATTAAAATTTTATTTGCTGCTTCAACTTGGCCATTTGCTTGTATGTAAAATAGGGTTGAAGTTAGCATAGTTATGTCTCTCGATGCCGTAAAATTTCTAATACATTGGCCAGTAAACATAGTACCCTGATCAGTGCTCAATATTTGAGGAATTTCAAATCGATGAATTATGTATTCTTCTATGAAATCAATAATTTCATTTTGACCTGTGTCTACTAAAGGAACAGTTTCAACCCATTTCGTGAAATAATCAATTGCTACTAAAATAAATTTATGATTATTCGATGAAGGGGATGAATAATTCCAATCAAATCCAAACCCCATCCTCTAAATGGCCAAAATTTTATAATCGAATGTAATTCAACCATAGATGGCCAATGATGTAGCATAACCTTGATGCTATGATTTTAGGAAATTGCACAATCGGCAAAATTCCTTCCGGCAAGTGCACCGGTTATCGTCAAGTAAAAACTCACAATAGAGTAAGGTCGAATCCCACAAGGATTGGTTGAATGAGCAATTCGGATTAGAAGTTTGTTCTAGTTGAGCGGAATCAAGATTTAGATGAGAATTGTGGAATATTAAATTGCATGAATTAAAGAGCTAGAAATTAAATTGCTGAAATTAAAAGGGATGGGGGTGATTGCATGAAATTAAATTGCAGAATGTAAAGAGAAAATGTAGATCAGAAATGGGGAATTCATTGGGTTTCAGGAGATATTGAGATCTCCGAATCAAAACATTTCTATCTCTTCCTCAACCAATGCATTCATTGAATTTTGCTTGGCAATCTTATATGATTGGATCCCAATTCCTTGGCTCACCAATTCTCTCTAAAAACAAACAAATTCCCAATCCCTTGGTTTAAATGTTCATAAGAAGAGATGATGCTCGATCACTGATTATACCACACAGCTTCATGAACCACAATTTGGTAGGATTACATGTCACAATATCCATCCAAACCCCAATCCAATTCACTGTGAGAAAGCTTCTCTAGCATGAATCCTCCATTCCTTTCCCAAGGTTCCGAAGGATTCCAATTATGGATAGTTTCTTTCCCAAGACAACTACCCAATGGAATTAGATCGAGAAGCTTTCTAACAAAATTCAAGAGAAAAGATTGAAGAAGAAGATAAAAAGTATTATTGATTCATTGAATTACAATAGAGCTCCCTAACCCAATGAAAGGGGTTTAGTGAGTCATAGCTCCGAATTCTATTACAAAAGTAAAAAAAATGCTAAAGTGTCAAAAAGAAAAGTCCCCACTAACTTCAACTCTATCCTATTTATACACTTTCTAAATTGAGCTTCTGTTGTGATTCTTGGGCTTTGAGGCCTTTCCCTGATTTCCTTTTTGCTTTGGGTTTATGATCCACAATAGTGATGAGGCTGTGATCCAACTCTATAACATTCATTGAGCAAACTTAGTGATAAACAAGTAATGACACAAGACTCAACAAATTGAAGTTTCAGACTCATCAATTCTTCAGGCCCAATCCCATAAACTATGATATTCAATTGGGTTTCATACCATAATAGGTTTAAGTTAATATTTGTGCTCAAATGCTAACTTAAACCTCAATATAATTGGCCCAGAAACCCTTTCAAAGAGTGGCGTTTAAGTTGAAGTTTAAGTTTCAGTTTAAGGTTAAACTGAAACTTAAACGTGGAATTGGAAGAAAGCAACCCAGGAGGGTAATTACTCGAACACGTTTAAGCTTCAGTTTGAGGTCAAACTGAAGCTTAAACGTGGAAATGAAGATTGCAACCCTGGAGGCAATTCTTGGTCGAACACGTTTAAGCTCCAGTTTGAGGTCAAACTGGAGCTTAAACGTGGAAATGAGAAGGCAACCCTGGAGTAGCAAAAACGCCGAACACGTTTAACCTCCAGTTTGAGGTCAAACTGGAGGTTAAACGTGGGAATGAAGAAGGTAGCCCTGGAGTGTGAATGTCGAACACGTTTAAGCTTCAGTTTGAGGTCAAACTGAAGCTTAAACGTGAAAATGGCTTCCTGGTGCCTCATATAGTTCGAACACGTTTAACCTCCAGTTTGAGGTCAAACTGGAGGTTAAACGTGGAATCACTCCCTTGGTGCCATTCTCATTCTGGTGTTTAACCTTCAGTTTGAGGTTAAACTGGAGGTTAAACGCCAGTTTCCTCTTTTCTCAGCTTTCATGATTCTGGCGTTTTAACCTTCAGTTTAACCTTAAACTGAAGGTTAAACGCCACTTTCAGCATTTGGTGCATTCCTTATTCTGGCATTTAACTTCTAGTTTAAGGTTAAACTGGAGGTTAAACGCCACTTTCACATTGTACTCCACATGTGATCTTCAAGCTTCCTTTATAGATTTGGTTGCTTCCTTGCCTAGCCTCTTCCTCCCTGAAATCATCCACACAATTGCATCAAAGTCTTGCAGATTTTCATGAGAATTCTTCCATTCATAGCATTCAAGTAATATAACTAAAAACTCATGGAATTTGCATCAAAATTACACTGTTTGGATGATTCATTACTTTGTTGTTCATTTAACCATTCTTGGTTACTTTAAGCTCAAGAAAATGCATAAAACAACTAAAACTAACAGAAAAATGCTAGTGAAACTAGCCTAAGATGCCTTGGCATCAGCCAATATACTCTATCACGTTGAAGTACCCATTTTATTTTTTCTCTAGCTTGATGGGCACGCATATGCCCTTGTGGATTTTACCAAGAACAATATCTTTTTTAGACTGATTTAAACACCTCAAAAGACTTCCTTCAATACCTTTTTATATAACTCATCATCCATCAACACAAAATTCATTGCTTTTAGCTTAATTTTTTGATTGACTCGAGTATTTGAATTTTTTAAATACTCCGCTATTGGTTTTCTCCAATCATCATCATCCCAATCATTTACAACTGCAACTTCCCTTTCTTCAATAGGCACTAAAATTTGTCAAACTTTTGGTAATTTTCCTAAAGTTTCATGAAGTATTCTATATTTCGATGCAATTTGAGCTAACTCATTGGCAATCTCATTTCGAATTCTTGGAATATGAACCAAAAATAGTTTTAGAAAAGATACCAATAACTCCCACGCTGTCAACAAATACTTTTATAATTTTTCATTATTATATTTGAATTCTTTCGACAATTGTTTTAAAACCAACTGAGAATCTCTTAAAATCTGAACATCCAGTGTCCCTTTATCAATTAAAATCTCCAATCCCAAAATTAATGCCTCATACTCAACAATATTATTTGAACATGGATACTTTAGCTCGAACAAGAATTCTGATTGGATACCTTCCGAGAAAATAATTAAAATTTCAACTCTAGCACTATATTTATACTTTGAACCATTGAAATACAACTTCAAACAATCAGAATCTACTTTGATAATATTTGCTCTCTGGTCATTAGGATTATTCGGTCTATCAACTAGAAAATCCGCAATGACCTAATCTTTAATAGCCTTAGCCGAAACATATTGCAAATTGAATCCTGTTAAAGCAAGCATCCATTTGTCCAATCGACCTCTTAATACAGGAGAGGATAACATGTACTTTATCAAATCCGTTTGCGCAACTACTTTGATAGTTTTTGCAATTATGTAACATTTCAATTTCATACAAGCATAGTAAAGAGACAAACATAATTTCTCGATCGAAGAATATCTTGACTCAATATCAAACATCACTCTACTCAAATAATAAATGGACCTTTCATGACCTTCTTCATCATCTTGAGCTACATACATCTGATAGTATTTGTCAAAGCTGCAATATATAACTTTAATGGTTTATAAAGACGAACAGTTGCCATTATTGGCGCTTTAGACAGGTAAGACTTAATCGAATCGAATGTTTTCTGATGTTCCTCTATCCATACATACTGAGACTCATCTTTAAGTTTAACTAAAGATGAAAAAACGTGTGTTCGTCCAGAAAGATTAGAGATGAGGCATCGAAAGAAATTAACTTTCCCTAAAAAAGAATGTACCTCTTTCTTTGACATTGGTGGAGGTAACTCCAAGATTGCCTTAGCTTTATTTTAATCAATGGAAATCCCTTTCTTTTAAACTACGAATCCCAAAAAATTTCCTGCTGATACTTCGAATGCACATTTTAAAGGATTCATCTTTAAATCTCTTTTTATGCATTGTATCAAATGCTTGCCATAAATGATAGAGATTTTGGTTTATCGACTTTGACTTAACCATTACATCATCGATGTATACTTCCATAATTTTCCAATGAACTCATGGAAAATAATATTCATAGCATGTTGACATGTTGCACTAGTATTTTTTAAACCAAAAGGCATCACTACCCATTCATAGGTTCCTAAAGCTCCAAGACATCAAAAAGTAGTTTTCGAGACATCAACCTTAGCTATAAAGATATGATTTATCCTAAATAACCATCCATGAAATATTAAATTTTGTTGCTTGCTGTAGAGTTGACCAGCATGTCTGCTACAAGCATAAAGTATTCATCCTTGGGAGTATCATTATTTAAATCTCGAAATCAATGCACACTCGTAATTTTTCATTCTTCCTCATCATAGATACAATATTTGAAATCCAATCAACCTAACAAGTTGTTGAAATAAACTTCGCTTTAATCAATCTTTCGATTTCTTCTTTAATCTTTAAATTAATTTCAGGTGCAAAGCATCGAGGCGCTTGCTTTATTGGTTGGGCAAATGGCTTCAAAGTTAATCGATATTCTACTAAAGAATGATCAAGCCCAAGCATCTCATGATAATGCCAAGCAAAACAGTCTCTGTATTCATTTAAAAGATTGATTAAATCTATTTAGAATTGCTCAAAGTTAATAGATGTTCTACTAAAGAATGATCAAGCCTAGGCATTTCATGATCATCCCAAGCAAAACAGTCTCTATATTCAATTAAAAGACTGATTAATTCTATTTAGAATTGCTCGTCAGTAACTCAATATTCTTACAAATATAAGTAGGTCTAATATCATCGACAGATCCTAAGTTAATTTTCTCAAGAGGATCTTGAGACTCAAAACCTCTTTGAACATTATCATCATTGACTAAATATTTTTTGAAACCCAAAGATTTCAAATCATAAATGCAATCGAAAGATAAATCTATTAACTCATTTGAGGAAAAAAACTTAATTATCAATTAAATCAACAATCAAATCATTTTCAATACAAAGACTTCGAGATATATCGATAGAAGACTGGTCAATAATATTACTTTTAGGAATGGAAAAAGTAGTAGAACCTAAACTATGCCTAAATTCAATACGAGGAATCAAATTTGTACTAGGAATTGGAAAAACTGAATTGAAATCCCTATGTGGTTCAATTTCATTAGGAGAATCACTTCTATCACAAGTAAAATTTTCTACAGAATTGAAACTACTAAAAAAATTTTCTAAAGTAACCAAATAATTCAAAACATCTTGACTTTCAGCCATGGCAAGATATTTTTGAACTACCAACCTTTACAGAACCACAACTCCCATCCAGTAGGAGAAAAATTGAGCTTTGGTTGACGAAACTTCACATTAAGCCTCTGAAATTAGAAAGCAGCCCTCACAATTATAGGAATTAAGCACCCTGTCAATATTAAATGATTTCAGCTTCTCATTATACGCCTTAAAATCGACATGTAACTGTTCCACATATAGACTCGAATATGCTTTAATTACTTCAGATTTTCCTTCATCAGTTCAAAGAAGAATACTCTGATGCACAGTCGAAGGTATAGCTACAATACCATGACTCCAGTCTCGCCCTAGCAATGCATTATAACTAGCTTTTGAAGACACTACCATAAAAATAGTGTTTCGATTCGAAGATCCTACTTGCACTCGAAGAGTCACTAGTCATTTCACAAGAGTTGATACACCACTATAATCGGTCACTGAGATATTAGTAGGGATCAGTTCATTAGAATGTTTCTCCACCTTTGTCAACATCCTTTCTGGCAACAAACTAATTGTTTCCCTCCTTCGACTAGGACTTTGTTAACACAAATTTCACTCATGTAAGAAGTTACATGTAATGGTCGAAGATGTGACTTCTGCTTCTCTGTTGGCCTTTGAAAGTACCCCAACTCATCTTTAGATCGAACAAAAACAAAGGCCTCTTCATCCCCCACTTCATAATCTCACTTGGATTTTCTTCATATTCTCCTAGATATTCAGTAGGTATAATCAAAATGGTACTAACCATTTCTTCATCACCTTCTTCAAAATATTCTTCATCTAAATCAACATTTTTTTCTTTGTCATCAATTGGGGCTGCAACTACAGCTTTGCCCTTTTCAAATTTAGCTGGTGACGAAATTTCTTTAGGAACCGCTTCTCCATCAGAAGGAAAGATAACTCGAGAATGAACAGAAGGAGTTTCCCCTTGTCTTTATTATTCAATGGCTCTATTTGCCTCATTTATCATCCATTCTTTCTTCCTCGATTTCTCCCCACTCTTCTTTGAAGATATGAATAATGGCCATGATAAAAACCTCGATGAACTCTCTGAGGATTATGCCTATATTGTGCATGTCGATTACGAAACTCTTGATAATTTATAATTCATTACACACCCAAAGCTTGAGAATGATTTATTGGAAGAGGAAAATTCCTTTGAGGGACACTAGACTTTGTCCCTCCTGTCTTCAAGGAGGTTGTCTTTGCCAAACCTGTTCTTCCTTATGAGCTAACTACTTTTTCATTCTTTCTTTTTCGAATATAGCTACAACATCAGTATCAAATACAACATTACATTAAGGACATAAAGACACATCTCGATCTTTTAACTTTTGCTGCATCAAAAACTCCAACAATCCTTCACTGACACTAGGATACACTATCTGAACATTAGTTTCGAAATCCCTCAAAGCAGTATCAAACTCATAGGAAAAACCAACTATATAAAAACCAACTATATTAGTTTCGAAAGCAACGCTTTGCCTTCAGGCAAAACTAATTGTTTATCTTTAAGCAACACATCAAATATTTGATCAGATTTTAAAATATTGAAACTATATTTCTTTCCACTCTTATGTTTTGTAACATTGGATTTATCAACATTTACAATTTTCTTAAGCAAAGAGCATTGATAAACAACTATTTTATGGTTTATATTGTATTTAATTGAGTAGTTTTATCAAGTTTTTCACCCACTTATTCATATGATTTGCATGATTTTACAATTCCTTCCTAGTTTAGTTCTATGATTGAAAACATGCTTCTTTGGTCTTAATTTAGCTAATCTTAATCCTCTCTTATTACCATTCGATGCCTTGATCTGTGTGTTAAGTGTTTCAAGCTTCATAGGGCAGGAATGGCTTAGAGAATGAAGAGGAAGCATGCAAAAATGGAAGGAACACAAGGAATTGAGGAAATGACCAGCAAGAAGTCACGCGGTTGCATGGCTCACGCGACCGCGCGAAATGGAAGAAATCAGAATGACGCGTTCGCGTGCCTGACGCGACCGCGCGGATCGGAAGCTGCACGAACGACGCGAATGCGTGGACAACGCGCACGCATGGTACGAAAAACGCTGAGTGACGCGATCGCGTGAACGACGCGGACGCGTGACGTGCGCGATTTGCAGAATTACAAAAGTCCCTGGCAGAGATTCTGGGCCGCATTTCAACCCAGTTTTCGGCCCAGAAACACAGATTAAAGTCAGGGAACATGCAGAGATTTATGATGCCTTTCATAATTCACAATTTTAGTTTTAGATGTAGTTTTTAGAGAGAGAGGTTCTCTCCTCTCTCTTAGGATTAGGATTAGGATTAGAATTTATTTTAGGATTAGGATTTCTTTTCACTTCAGGATTATTTCATCTTCATACCAGGTTCAATGTTCCTTTTTGTTTATTTCCTCAATTTAGTTTCTGGATTCCTATGTTTAACTCAACTTCTTTATTTAGCCACAACTGCCCATGTTACTTTTGATACTTTTATTAATTCAATTTGAGGTATTTCAGATCTAAGATTCTTATTTAACTTTTTATATTATTGGCTTTAATTAATTAACTAGAAGCTCTTGAGTTATCAACTATTCATGATTGATTGTTATGTCGGCTAATTAACTGGAATTTCACTAACTCTAGTCTTTCCTTAGGAATTGGCTAGGACTTGGAAAATCTAATCAATTGGTTCACTTGACTTTCCCTTGCTTACGCAAAGGTTAACTAAGTGGGATTAACTTTCATTCTCATAGGAGCAACTAGGATAGAACTTCCGAATTTTCATATCTTGCCATGAGTTTATTTTATAGTTAAGTATTTATTTTATTTGTCATTGAATTCACTTGTTCCTCACTTTCAAAACCCCAATTTACAAAACCCGTAACCAATAATAAGAACATACCTCCCTGCAATTCCTTGAGAAGACGACCCGAGGTTTGAATACTCGGTTATCAATTTCAAAAGGGTTTGTTACTTGTGACAACCAAAACATTTGTACGAAGGGATTTCTGTTGGTTTAGAATCTATACTCACAACGCAACTATATTCTTATAAAATTCTTTACTAGCAAAAATCCTAACGTCAAAATGGCGCCGTTGCCGGGGAATTGCAAACGTGTGCCTTATTATTGGTTATTGTAAATATTTTTCAAAAAAAAAAATTCAGATTTTAAAATTTTTTATCTTATCTTATCTTATTTTTCAAAATTCAAATTTTTTTTTAAAATTATATCTTTTTCAAAATCTTATCTTATCTTTTTTCAAAAATTATATCTTTTTCAAAATCTTATCTCATCTTTTATTTAAAAAAATCATATCTAAAAAAAATCCTATCTTATCTTTTTTTTTTTAAAAAAATCTTATCTTTTTCAAAATAATTTCTTTTTCTTAGTTTTTGTTTCTATTTTCTCCTATTACTATGAACTCTCACCCTTTTGGCTATGAGTATGGTTACAATTATGTTGCAGGAAGAAGAGATTACAATGAGAACATGCATCAAGGATGAAACAATCAAAGATGGAAGGAGCCACAAGGATTTGATCAACCCTCATGGCAACAACCACCTCCAATGGACTATCAACAACCGTTTTGTGATGCATATCAAGGCAAGGGCTATGGTGAGCACTCTTTTGATTATCAACATAACTTTGGACCTCCTCCTCAATATGACTTTGGACCACCATACTTACAAGCCCCTTTTTACCATTCACCTCCATATGACCCTAACCCGTATCCACCACACCAACCACCTTATGAGCCATATGAACCATTTATAGAACCACCCCAATTACTCTCAAGAACCACTACCTCTACATGCACCATATCCATATCCATCAATCCAAGAGCCTTATAGTCCTACTTATGATACCCAAGCGGAACAAGAATCAACAGATCGTCTCAAGGAAACAGTGGATCGATTTTAGGCAACCCTTCATCAATTGAATCAAGCAATAAATCAACGTTCGGACACTCAAGGAACCCCCATGGCTTCATGTGGACAATCTAATGAAGAACGTAGCATGAAGGAGACATTAGAAACTCCGGTGGACAGTAAAGAGCATGAATTTGTACTGGAACAAGTGGAGGAAGCCGGAATTATTGAAGAAGAAGAAATGGTTGAAGACTTAGGAGATGCTGAACCTCCATGGGAATGTCAAGACATAGAGCCTCCTTCCAAGGTGATTGAAATTGATGCTGGTGAAGGTGTACAACCTCCAAAGCATATCATAGTTGAAGACTTGGAAGAGGTTGATCAAGACATGGAAATTAAAGAAGAAGAAGCACAACCTCCTATGCCCTTAGTAATTAATGAAGAAGAGTTTGAATTAGAAGAAAGCTACCAAGAGGAAGAGGTTGATCAAGATATGAAAATTAAAGAAGAAGAAGCACAACCTCCTATGCCCTTGGTAATTAATGAAGAAGAGTTTGAATTAGAAGAAAGCTACCAAAAGGAAGAGGTTGAAATCAAAGAAGTTTGCAAAGAGGTGGAAGTTGTCAAAGAGCACAAGGGAGTGGAGCTTGAAATCACCTTGCCAAAGTTATTGGAGACCCCTCCCCCTAAGATGCCATCATCCTTCACAACATTCAAGTGGATAAAATTCATATCCCTTAGCTTTCTAATCCCACTTGAATATAGGCTACTGGAGACGGATGGTCAACTTAGAGCTCTTTGTGGCATTAAGAGTAAGAGGAAGATGGCCAGTGGTAAGAATTGTCCTGCAAGGTTCATTATGGTTGGAAGCTCAAAGTTTAAACGTAAAGGTTGGTATAGAGCTCAGCTGAATAGGTCTAGGAAGTTGTTTGGCTGCTTCAGTGAGAATTCAGACTGCTTACCACCCGGATGGAACAATATTGCTCAACAAGAAGACGGGTGCAAAAGCAAGGTTTGGGACCCCAGAATTCAATCTAGAAATCAATACTCTTGGGGCCTTGATACTTGCTTTAGCTTGCTTGAAGGCTCTCTGCGCCTAGTTTGGGACCCCGGAGGCTGTTGGAATTCCAAACACTGGTGGAAATTCTTGGATGAATACAAGCACAAGCCGCCATAACAAGAAGCTCGCCAAATGTCCAACTTAAGGACTTTAACTAAAAGTGTTGGGTGGGAGACAACCCACCATGGTATGATCGTTTCTTTTTCAGTTTGAATTTTTGTCTATTTTTGAATTTTGATTGAACCTGAAATTTTTGCATATCATTCATTGCATTTTTCATTCTGCATACTGCATAAAAAAAATGCACGCGACGCGTCTGCGTCACAAGTGCGTGGGGAAGAAATAATATTGAACAAAGAGTCACGCGAGAGCGTGGCTGGAGGCGTGCCTTTGGCACAAATTTAACTGACGCGACCGTGTCGCTGACGCATCCACGTCATGTGGGAAAAACGCCTCCCACGCATCCGCATCACCCACGCGAACGCATGCCTTGAAATCGACGTAAAAAGGGTGTATGGCCGAAAGTTGAGCTAGAATTGGGCTGGACTCGTGCTAGAAGCACAAGCCTTGCCACGCGTCCACGTCATTTTTCAAAATAGGCCATCCAAAATTTGGCAATATGAGTTTCAAACAGAGAGTTGCGCGGCCACGAGGCTGCCCTCGCGCTAATGGCACAAATCGATCCACGCGACCGCGTGGATGACACGTCCGTATCATTTCATAGAAGCGCTATCCGCGCGAATGCGTCACTCACGCGTCCGCGTCACAAGCGCCGCACAACTTATCCAGATCAGCCAAATATCTTATCTTTTCTTCCCCAAATCTAAATCTTTTCTTTCCCTTCTTATTTCTTTCTTCCTTACTTTCTTTTTCTTTCTTTTTTCTTTTAATTGGTGTTAGAAATTTATTTGGATCATTATTTTCTATATTTTGCTGTGGATTAATTGGAATTGTTTGACAATTATTAATTATTTTTAGGGTCACTTGCATGTTCAAAATTCAATACTTTCAATAACATATTTACCATACATGCTAATGTGTTTGTGAAAAAGCCCGTATGGCATTGTGCATTATTTTAAATTATTCTATTCTACTACTCTAATGCCTGTTTTTCACAAAATCCTTTTTATGTTTTATTAATTAAATATAATTGTCAATACAAACAGCTTATTAGTTTGAAAGAGATGATAATTTAACTTGGACATTTAGTGCTTGATCTATGCTACTCATGCCTTTGCCAGCATGCCAATAAACATCTTGCATCTAATTGCTATTACATGCACTTGCTATATTTTCATTGATATCCTTTTCACATGTAGTCATGACCATGTGTTAACAACATCCTTCTTTACCGTGCATTGATTATCACTTATAGTATCATCTTCCTTGCTCTAACCCGTAGTTTTAAAGTTACTTACTTTTTCCCTTTTCAGGATGGCCACCAAGAAAGGTGAAAAGAAAGCTACTCAAAAACCACCGGCAAGAAAAGGAACAAAAAGAGCACCAGCTGAGAAACCACAACCCTCATCCATCTACACAGCTTTGCATGCACCGAGGACGGTGCAATCTTTAAGTGTGGGGAGGTCGATACCGATCTCTGCGGGTTAGTTATTCTCTTATCAACACCAATGTCTTATTTTCTTTATTAGTTCATTGTTTCATTGCATAATAGATTGCATGTGTAGTTGATTGTTTGCATTTAGTTACTACTTGGTTGAAGTAATATTTTCTTTTTCAAGAAATTTTTATAGTATTTCACTAATTTAAATTAAAAATTAAAATTTTCTATGTGTTAAATTTGTTTGAAGTTGTATTTGGAACATGATTTTTGAGCCAAAGAACACACAACCTGTGAGATTTTGAGCTTAATTGTATGGTTACATGATTTAACCATAAAATTTTATTCTTGTGTGTTTTTCTTCTCTATGATTGTAATCTTTATTTTGTTTCATTCTATATGTCCATTATTTAGTGTATTTACATATTTGCATATGATTGAGGCCATTATTTGTTTTAGCTCACTTATCCCAAATAAGCCTACCCTTTAAATTACCTTTGTTAGCCACTTTGAGCTTTTTAATCCCCTTCTGTTCTATAACCACATCACTAGCCTTAAGTAGAAAAATAAATTAAATATCCCAATTGAATCTTTGGTTAGCTTAAGATAGAGGTTGTGCATCAACTAAGTATGGGGAAACTGTGGGAACATGGGTTAATAAGGGAATGTATCATGTTTCTAATTCTGAATATTGGGAAATTTGGGTATCTACTCATGTAAAACAGAAAATTAAAAAAAATTCCATATGCATTGATATGTTATTTTAGTTTTTATGTCTCTACCAAAAAAAAAGAGAGAAAAAAATATATATATAATATAAATAAATAAATAAGGGGACAAAATTACCCCAATGTTAAGTTAATAAAAGATCAATGCATATGTGACACAAATCAAAAGAAAAGTTGACACATGAGTATGTGATATAAAAGTGGAAATTATGGGTAGCTAGGCATGATTTTAGAAATTATATAGAATGTATGTATGTTAGGTGATAGCTCAAGTTACTCAAAGATTCAATGTATAGCTCACTTAGCCATACATATATCCTCACACTTGCCTTGGCCCCATTACAACCTTGAAAAGACCTCATGATGTGTGCATGGGTATACTAAATATTTGTTGATTGGTTAAATGAAGGACAAAGTTTAGAAAGCATGATTAGGGAAGAGTAGAGTGATTGACCCTAGACACTTGAGAGATTAGAGTGATATACACTACGAGTGAGGGTTCAGTGCTTAATTCTATGTTCCCTGCTTTTATGAGCTATCTTCTTCTTGCAAGTTATTTATATTGTATTTTGTGATTTGAATTAGTGAAATCTAGTTCATATTTATTCTTGAAGGATTTATTTACTTTTTCACCAAGTAGGTAGAATCATTTTAGCATGTAGTTGCATTCACATTCATAGGTTGCATTGCATGAGTCTTGCCTTTCCCTACTCATTTATTTGGTCTCCTTGAGTTTAGCATGAGGACATGCTAATGTTTAAGTGTGGGGAGGTTGATAAACCACTATTTTATGGATATATTATATTTAATTGAGTAGTTTTATCAATCTTTTCACCCACTTATTCATATGATTTGCATGATTTTACAATTCCTTCCTAGTTTAGTTCTATGATTGAAAACATGCTTCTTTGGTCTTAATTTAGCTAATCTTAATCCTCTCTTATTACCATTCGATGCCTTGATCTGTGTGTTAAGTGTTTTAGGCTTCATAGGGCAGGAATGGCTTAGAGAATGAAGAGGAAGCATGCAAAAATAGAAGGAACATAAGGAATTGAGGAGATGACCAGCGAGAAGTCACGCGGTCGCATGGCTCACGCGACCGCGAGAAATGGAAGAAATCAGAATGACGCGTTCGCGTGCCTGACGCGACCGTGTGGATTGGAAGCTGCATGAACGACGCGAATGCGTGGACGACGCGCACGCGTGGTACGAAAAACACTGAGTGACGCAATCGCGTGGACGACGCGGACGCGTGACATGCGCGATCTGCAGAATTACAAAAGTCATTGGCAGAGATTCTGGGCCGCATTTCAACCCAGTTTTCGGCGCAGAAACACAGATTAAAGTCAGGGAACATGCAGAGATTCATGATGCCTTTCATAATTCACAATTTTAGTTTTAGATGTAGTTTTTAGAGAGAGAGGTTCTCTCCTCTCTCTTAGGATTAGGATTAGGATTAGAATTTATTTTAGGATTAGGATTTCTTTTCACTTCAGGATTATTTCATCTTCATACCAGGTTCAATGTTCCTTTTATTTATTTCCTCAATTTAGTTTATGGATTCCTATGTTTAACTCAACTTCTTTATTTAGCTATAACTGCCCATGTTACTTTTGATACTTTTATTAATTCAATTTGAGGTATTTCAGATCTAAGATTCTTATTTAACTTTTTATATTATTGGCTTTAATTGATTAACTAGAAGCTCTTGAGTTATCAACTATTCATGATTGATTGTTATGTCAGCTAATTTACTGGAATTCCACTAACTCTAGTCTTTCCTTAGGAATTGGCTAGGACTTGGGAAATCTAACCAATTGGTTCACTTGACTTTCCCTTGCTTACGCAAAGGTTAACTAAGTGGGATTAAATTTCATTCTCATAGGAGCAACTAGGATAGAACTTCCGAATTTTCATATCTTGCCAAGAGTTTATTTTATAGTTAAGTATTTATTTTATTTGTCATTAAATTTACTTGTTCCTCACTTTCAAAACCCCAATTTACAAAACTCATAACTAATAATAAGAACATACCTCCCAGCAATTTCTTGAGAAGACGACCCGAGGTTTGAATACTCGGTTATCAATTTCAAAAGGGTTTGTTACTTGTGACAACCAAAACGTTTGTACGAAGGGATTTCTGTTGGTTTAGAATCTACACTCACAACGTGACTATATTCTTATAAAATTCTTTACTAGCAAAAATCCTAACGTCAAGCATACATAAGGTAGACCTTTCTTTAATTCGGCTAAATTAACTTTGAGCAACTCAAAATGGGACTCTTCACTTGAGGATTCCATCTCGACATATGAAACTTTTTCTTTTCAACCTTTTCTCATTTTAAATTTTTCTTTCTCTTTCCGAAGAATTTCTACCTGACGCACTCTTTCTACCAAATGAGCCAATTTAGAAATATGAACATTAAGCAATTTTCAATGCATGTAAAAGCCAAAACTCATGGTGGCTATCTTAACTACTTCACTTTCAGGAAGAGACACATAACATCGACTTCGAGCATTTTTAAAATGAATTATAATGTCATCGATTAATTCTCAATCCTCACGTCTCAAAGCCACTAAGTCAGTTATGGTCACATTCAACTCTCCTCTAAAAAATTGAAAATGAAAAGCACTCTCTAGTTGTGTCCAGGTTCCAATCGAATTGGGCCTTAGATTAGAAAACCAAGTGAATGCATTCTTTGTTAAAGAAGAAGGAAAAAACTTCATCTTTAAATTTTTGTCATTTGCTAAGTTTCCCAACTCAACCATATATCAAGCAATATACTCTGATCGATTTACCAACTTTTTCTGTAAACTTTGTTACTATTTTAGGATTTTTCACTCCTCTAGGCACTTCCGCCGCTTGTACAGCAACAGGAAAAGCAGAAATAAAATATGGTTGATTCATAAAATCTACATTGAATCCAACCCTATTAAGTACATCTTCAACAATCCTAGTAACTTGGTATCTCTCAACACACTAATTGATTCTCATTCGAGATAATACATCATCTACATTTTGATCTCGTCGAACAACTTGAGGAGTATCTCTTTCAAAATAAATATCACCTCCCATATTTTTAGGCATATTCATCCCATCCTCCTGATTTATTTGTAAATGTTGATCTCCTTCATCATAATAAACAATTCAAGCGATTTTCTCCACTTTTCTAGCAAGGTGATCAAATTTTGATTCATGATCAACTATTATA